>NW_010552301.1:127697-129540 GCF_000687285.1 Phaethon lepturus | reverse complement strand
CCGCTCTTCTTCAACCAGCTTTCTTGAAATCAACATTTTGCTGCTTTAGTTTTCCCTTGGATGTCTTGCCCAGCGTATTCCAGCAGAAATGGACCTGTGAGCTGAGCTGTGTACCTCTTTCATCACCACTGTTGAAGTAAGTGCCTTTGGTATCTACCTGATGGCCCAGGGAGAACAGCCCTCCACTGCAGGAGGGAGGATGCCAGGGGAGATGGGGATCATGGATCCCTAATGCCCTACACCCTCCATCACCACTCACGTTTCTACAAGAGAGGTTTAACACCACCACAAACAAGGAGACTGCTGAAGCAATTTTATATTAATTTAAAAGGTGACACAACGTACAGGGTGTTGAAATCAAATAATGCTTATGAGCTAGGTACTAAGCACAGCAGTTATGGTGAGTAAGAAGGTGCCACAGAGGCTTAAAATGGTTGGTAGAGCAAATAAACCACTCCAAAAGAAAACTCTGAATGTCAAAAGAATTTATTTTCAGTGTAACTATCCATACATCGAGAATCCCCAAAGGGGCGTTTTCAGCTGGGGTTGAAAAGTGACTATTTTTAGTGCAACGATGTATTCTTAAGCATTACAAGGAAAAGCTGTGCCACCTGTCCTGTATTCATGTAAAGTAGCACACAGTTTCTGAAGGTCAGGCTCCAGATGCTGATTTTTGGGACCAGGTGCCCGAAAGGCTACAAGCCAGTGCCAAACATTGATATTTAAATGATTCTTTGTCATGTATAAAGATGTATGACTGGTTTTCTGCTACCCACAGACACATGGCCAAGGAACATAGTCAGCATGCAAACCTAAACTCCATCACTTTTGCTCTGTCTTGAACAAACAAACCAAAAAAGTGGAGTCTTGAGCTGCAGAGAAGTGTTGGGTGGCATTACGAGCCAACATTCCTGCCGTGTGCTGAAAAATGCGTTTGGCGTTCCCCGTCCAGTTCCAGCATCAGTCGCTCTCAGGAGGAACTTGAGGTAGGTCCTGCACATCAGCCGGGGCTGGGCTGAGCTCCTCTCCCCTCTCCTCCTCACTGCCGCTTCAGTGCACAGCTCTGATGGGTGCTACAGGGAGGTCTGGATCTGCAAATAATCCCAGCAGTCCGTGACTATCTGATTGACAGTGCTTTGCTCCTCATGGCAGCGAAGAGCACTGCTCCTTGCAGTGGTGGTTTGTGGTTGACGGTGGCTGGGCTGTGTTTGTATCGTTGTACATAGCTGGGATGCTGTCAGGGACAAATAGATTTAAATTGTGACTTTTGTTTTATAGAAGACTTGCTTAGTAGTGGTTGCTTAGCTCATTTCCAAGGAAACTAGAGGAAATTAATAGTGACAGTATTCCATATAAATGTATTAAGACGTGGGGCCTTTCACATCGCCCTTTAGTTTTCAAGCCAGTATAGTCAGAACAACACAGGACCAAAAGCTCGCAGCTGGCTCCCTTTCTTCGCTCTCCTCCACCCGTACTGAAAGCTGCCCTGCCTGGCTGCTGGGTCTTCCCGGGCTGAGCGCAGCGGCCGCATCGCAGGACCGTGATCCTCTCCGGGGAAGTTTTCCCATTACAGGTGTCTTTAGACCCTGGGCTCAAATCAGACCTCAGCCCATCATTGAAATACCTATTTCTGCCAGGTGCACAAAGTCACTGGCAATGATTAAAAAAATTGTATCTCAAGATTTTCAAAGATATAGCCACTACAACTATATTAGCACAGGCAGGAAAGGCAGCTATAGATTAATTAACTCATGTGCCATTAGCTGTTCCACACAGAGTAATCAACATGAGGTAAATTACACAGGCTTTTAAGCAGGTTTTACAACCCACATTGAAATTCCTG
>NW_010552301.1:74856-127655 GCF_000687285.1 Phaethon lepturus | reverse complement strand
GTTGAGTATGGTATGAAAACCAGGTAGAAATTGCCATGCTTCAGTAAAAGGTTGGAAGAACAAGAACAGACATATGTAAAGTGTTTACTGTGCCCTTTCCTCTAGTTTCCCTGCAGAAATTTGCTTTCACAGGCTATCCTCTGGGAAAAAATAAATAAATTTTAAAAAATTAGTCTGTGCCATGTGTACACAATTCTCCTTGAAACAATGTAAAACACACCATAGTACTCCAATGCTGAGTATACATTCAAAGGTTAAGAATAAAAACATTCTTTGTGTATTAAAAAAAAAATCAAGCTGCAAATGTGATTTGCTTTCTCCCCCTAAGAATTTTAAAGCGTTGGTTATTATTGGTGAATGCTTTACTATTTTTCAGATGCATGAACTGAGTCAAAGATCATAGAAACATACAATCATAGAATAGATTTGGTTGGAAGAGACCTTTAAAGGCCATTTAGTCCAACCCCCCTGCAGTGAGCAGGGGCATCTTCAACTAGATCAGGTTGCTCAGAGCCCCATCCAACCTGACCTGGAATGTTTCCAGGGATGGGGCATCTACCACCTCTCTGGGCAACCTGTGCCAACGTTTCACTACCCTCATTGTGAAAAATTTCTTCCTTAGATTTAGTCAAAATCTGCCCTCTTTTAGTTTAAAACCATTACCCCTTGTCCCATTGCTACAGGCCCTGCTAAAAAAGTCTGTCCCCATCTTTCTTATATGCCCCCCTTAAGTACTGGAAGGCTGCAGTAAGGTCTCCCTGGAGCCTCCTCTTCTCCAGGCTGAACAACCCCAGCTCTCTCAGCCTGTCCTCACAGGAGAGGTGTTCCACCCCTCTGATCATTTTTGTGGCCCTCCTCTGGACCTGCTCCAACAGAACCATGCCTTTCCTGTGCTGAGGGCTCCAGGGCTGGACACAGTACTCCAAGTGGGGTCTCACCAGAGCGGAGTAGAGGGACAGAATCACCTCCCTTGACTTGTTGGCCATGTTTTTTTTGATGCAGCTCAGGGCACGGTTGGCCTTCTGATATAGCTAAGCCCTTCATATACCTAAGATCTTCAAACAGTGCTACAGGATCTGGGCTCTGAAGTCTTGGCATCAAAAACTAATTTACATCATTACAATACTCTCTGCCTCCATCAACTTCAAATTAAGGGTCCAACCTCCAAAATGCATTCACAGCATATACGTAGTCCCTGCATTGAAGGAAAAGTTAGTTGCCTTGAAGCATCATTCACAAAAATTGTCATGTTGAACATCAAGCTCCATATCGTAATAAAGGCGGCATCTCAGGACAAGACTGCAATAAATTCCACTTTTCTCTTAGATGCCTTTCTTGGCAATACTCAGTGGCTACCAAGGCCCTTTCTTTCAAACCAACCTCTTCTGTCTTTGAAAATAAGGGTGTACAAGAAGATGCCGTATTTTAAACAGAGGTTTAGGAGTCAGAGCACTCATCCCAGCCATGAAAGACATAGTTTCAGTCTCCTCCTCTGTCAGAGGTTTCAAATGCACTTCCACATCTGGCAGACTTACTTGACTACCAGTATATAGGGAAGCTGAGGGAGAAAGATGGAATTAAAATTCTGGATTTTGACCAAGTCCTGCTCTACCTGTGTTGTTTTAGTTTCTAAGCGTGGACACGAATGACCAGATTTTTAGGACGTGTCAAGGTGCACACCAAAGCACTCATGCACCTGCCTCACAGTTGTGAATCTGTTTCATAAACTCACAGTGGTTTTTAGATCTGAGAGCAGGATAAATCCTTGTCTTTCTATCAAACGTGCTGTAAGGCAAGCCAGGAGGACTTGGTCCAGAATTCCTTTGCAAATGTCCGGCTCTTGGGAAAAAATGTGCCATGCCTGTTTTGTTGATAAATACAAAAATTTGGTGGAAATTCTGGTGTGTTGTTCGTTAGCAGTAAAGGTTGCCCGCGCACATTTTTAGAAATAACAGTTACCTTCGTGTAACACAGACTGCTTTCTCCACAAGCAGGCACGTGTACACGTGCACACAGACGTTCAAGTGTCTGGCTGTGCCTGTGCACGTGCGTTCTTGTGCATCGGCGTGTCTCTGAGTGCGTTGGGCTTATTTTTCCAGAGCAGTGAGAGCTGTGCCGAAAAGTCTGTCACTCTCAGCAAATCCAAGACCAAGGCTGGAAGCCGTGAGAATTAGCTGCAGGTGCTCAGGGTTTAGAAACTGCTGAAGGGACGAAAGACCAAGGTGTTGGCTCCAGGTTAGTTCTTATGATCAACTATTCTTTTTATCTTCCCGTAAGACCACCTCACTCTTTTGTTGGCAAGGGGGAGGGAGAAGGAGAAGGGGGGAGCAAAAAAAGAGTTAGACTGTTTGATTTCAAATGGGAGGTGGAATTCCTCAGAAGACGAGCCTGTAGCGATCAGGAAAAGCAGATTAAGAGAAGCAGATGTGGGGAAGAGGGAAAATGGGGAGAGGGATGGGTTTATTCATGCAATTTAGGATATTAGCAGTAAATTGAGGAGGTGGTTTGTTCTGCATTTAGTCTTATACAAATTCTGCTCCCTTTTCAGCACACTTTCCCTTTGTTTATCTCCTGAGAGATGCCCACATGTGTACAATACAAAGAATCGAGTCATAAAAGCGCAGGCCTGTCAGCCTCCCTGAGGACCAATTAATAGTGTTCCAAATCTTGTGGGCAGGCAGATGAAAAGGATACAGAGAGAGAAGGGGAGGTAGATGAATACTCAACGAGAGCAAGGCAGGTTTTTCAGATGTTGGTAGGAACTTCTTTAGGTATTCTTAGCTAACTTATTTGGGGTTTGGGCTTCTCTCATGTTTCTGTGGTCCCCTGGTCATAACTGCAACGGAGGAAAAAGCTGCACTTCATAATATCAATTAGGCTTTTATCCAAACCAATAACAACACAATGCCAGTGCGGGAGAGGGGGCAGAAAAAAGGCTATTTAGGATTTTTCTAACCCTCCTTTCATATATTGGCGGTTTTATTGATAGGTACTTGAGTTTATATTACCATTTGTATCTCCGAGCTGGGTATTGCTCTGAATGTAGCAGGCTTTGTAGTTCAACCTTTTACTCCTATCTCACCCCCTGCGTGTCCACAGGCCTTTGAACAGCCAGCGAGTGGCACTTTGAAATCGGGAGTTGAAAGTGTTTGACATGGAACAGGGAGCATGAAAGTCTTGCTCTTTGAACCTTTTCTTTTCAAAGTCCCACAGAAAGTACAGGCAGGACAATAATGGACAGGCTAGGGGCTCTCAGGGTGAAGTAAGGATATCTGGTAATGAGGTTTTAAGTGCTTCGGCAGTCGTTCCACACACAGTTTTCTCCCCTACGTACTCCCAGTGAATTAAATCTACTGCAAGATATCACAGAAATCTTTACCTAGATATATATTCTGTCCCTGCTTAATTCATTCCTTGATTAAGTTCTGGAAATGCAATTGAGCTGATGAAAACAGGAAAGAACGGTCAAAATTATCATTACATTGCTGACTACTGAAGGAAGATCAATTTTTTTGTTGTTTGTTTTGTTTTCTAATTAAATGAAGCCAGATGTACAGTAAATGCAAGTTGCATGAGAAATGCAGACAGCTGTTGAATCAAATATCAGGCACAGGCCTCTCTGTGCTTGTAGGCAAATGCAGCATCTCTCACCTGTTGGGGTCAGGAGGGTGAATTAGTAACCTCGGCAGCTGCTAAGATTTGCTTCAGTTATTTTACCTGCATGTGAGATCAGTTAGTGTGGAGAGAGTGAAAGAAACTTGGAGGCCCTGAAATGAAACATCTCTTTAAGAGCTTCATTATATTCAAGAAGAGAAGAAGTAGAAGGCTAAGTTATTATTCTGTGAAGTCCATGAGCTGATCTTTTATTCTTTGGAGAAAGGTGAAGAAAAACATGCTCAGAAACCTCCTTATAATGCATCTTCTCAATTGTGTCATCCTCTACCTGGGAAGAAAAAAAATCCTTTCTGAGTGATGTAGCAATCATTTTACACACTCAAGCATGAAATTTCATCACCATTATCTTAGCTTGGATGACTGTACAGATGTTGTTTGGCCATAAAATGTATTCAGCCCTTTTTAAAATCTAACTACAGTATCTGACTCGATGACCTCCTGCAGCAGTTGGTTCCATGGGTTTGGACTATGCTTCGCTGAGGAAAATTTATTTGTATTGACTGTAGAATTAGCCAAGGTAGGAGAGGAAGAGCTGAATAAAAACTCACTGTCAGAATGCCCCAGAATGTTCTGAGTGCTCTATTTTGCCTGATCTCTTTCACGTCTTGTGTCATTAGTCCTGCCCAACAGTGCCCATTTTTGGAGCAAAATTCGGAGAAGGTAAAAGGGTGCCATTCGTTCAAAGTGGCTGATGCTAGAGTCCTCCAGCAAAAACTCATTTTAAAAAAAAATCTGACCCTGAATTTGAATTTCTCGAGATGGACTTTGTCATTCCCACATGGAGCACGCATAATGCAGACATCAATCTGACCTGACGCTAGCAGTCATTTTCAGTGAATACCAGTAGAGGTGGTGCCACCACACTGCTGCAGGTGCCACGCGCACAACTCCAGCTTCCTTGCAGAACCTCAGTAGTGCCCCCAGGCATCCTTCTGCTCAAGGGTCACTGTGCCGTGCTTGTGGCAGGATTAGTGCCTGAGAGGCTGATACATAAGAAGACCTCCTTGCGAGCTGCCGTTTTGGAGGCAACCTCTGGAAATCCCTCTGCTTCAAGGATTAGAAGCAGAAATGAGATTCTTCCTTTCCTTTTATAAATGTGTAAATTTAGCCCTTCTCTTTGCAAAGTGAGGCTTGGGGCACTGGGTGGAAACAAGACTTTCAAGAAAAAGGATTGTCTCTAATTTCTGTAGCTCAAGGATGTCTTTGAGGTCCCAAGGATACAAACCTCTTAAGGTTTTTCACAGGGCTGGTTGCAGTCTGTCGTTGTGGGTCGCTGCACATTCAGAGCTAGACTTCCCGTCCCGCTGACAGGCTGCTGGTGTAGCTGACGTGCACCGTGCTCGTGAGGCATCAGAAGCTATGTGGTGTGAGATGGGGTGGGGCAAGGGAACTAGCACAGGGCGAATAGTACTCTGCAGCCCAGAGCAGCTCACTTCACCTGACTGCCTTACTTCCTCCACCTATCAGTCAAGGTTAGTAGTGATGGTCTACATTATAAGCCTAGATGTATTGACTAATTAATTGCTGTCTGTACAACAGTATGACTATGCATAGGTATGCAAAATCACATGCTTACCGACTCATCTGAGCCAGGGTTCTGGTGACCTACCTGACCTCATGGGTCACAATTTGCTATTCTGAATTTCCATAGTTCTAAAATATTATGTGTTCAAAAAATGTGTAGATGTGGCACTTTGGACATAGTTTAGCAGGCATGGTGGTCTTGGGTTGATGACTGGTTTTGATAATTTTAAAGGTCTTTTCCAACCTTAATAATTCTATGATTCTGTGATTATTTGTCATCAGGATCTGGTGTGTATTTCCTCTGAGATCCAGGCAACAACAACTATATATTATAACACTTTAAGTAATAGGATGAGACTTAACAGATATGATTACTCGATGACTATTTCTTACTTTGGAAAATATGTTTTTTCAATGTTTTTTCTCAAATGGGTTTGTTTCTTAATATTTTAAAAATCTAAACGGTTGATAATATCATGTCCAGGAAGATATTTGAGTATGTGTGCTTAAATCATGTGTCTTTGGCATTCATATGACCAGACTGAATGGTAATGTTCAACGGATAGTAATAAGAGCAACAGTGTCATATGTAATATTTAACCATCTGGAATCAAAAATAAAGAAATAAGTGAATGTTGTAAATACTTGAGTTCTTGCTTTACGACCTGGTAGACTAATGTTGGAAGCAGGGAATGAATAGAGTTGTTTCTGTCGTACCTCTGACAAACCTCATTCCTGCACCATGAGGCATTGAACTACGTTGACTAGCACCGAGTCTCACATGGTCCGACAAAACCTGCCCCTATGTATACTTTTGATTCTTCTGTCAAAAGTCTTATGACTTTTTTAAAATAACAATATGATGTGCCTCAGCAACATGACAGTGTCTGAAAAAGTGTGTCATGATTTTGAAGAACTTCAGTGGAATATTGTCCCCTCAAGTTCCTAGCCCACAGCCTGGTTTTTTGCATGTACCCTTTAATTCTGCCAGTGTACTGACTTCTTGGTTTTGTTTTTCAATATTTTCAGTTCTTTTCTCTAAATTCCAGAGGTGCATGCCTCTGTTATGACTCAGTACAGCTTCCAGTAGGTGGTATGCTACCTGACACATGACACAAACTGGACCCAAAGTTTGCTCAATTTTTTATTCTCTCCAGCAATTTATATTAACTCCATCAGAGCAACTTCAGTTATTTCAAAAGAGACTTCCACTCAGGCCAACAACCCCAAATTACTGTCTATTTTGAAAGTGGAATCTGAACAGGCTTCTCTGGCGTATTCAGAGCTGTATCCCACAGGTAAGCTCCAACACAACCTTGGCAATGGGACTTTGTCCCATTAGACCACATTTCACAGCCTAACTGACCTCCCTGCCAGGGTGATCTTTTGAAGACCTGGACGATTATTTTTTCTGCTTTACTTGCAGCTCTAGTTATAATCTCATATCCCGTTTAATTTTTTCTTTCTCATTCTCCACACAAGATTAGGAACACTTGCAGAGTTTTAACATATATCCTCTCTTAATTACCTCATAGCTAAGCCATACATACATAGCTCTTTTTATCTTCCCTCATATGTAAATTCCTCTGGTCCCCTGGCCATTTTTGTTTCTCTTCTCTGAACTCACTCTAATTTGTCAATATGTATTTGGTAATTAAGAATCCCGCAGCTAAATGCAATGTTCCATATGCCTACATGCCAGATCCCTATAGATTTTCAGGGGAGGTCACTGCTCGCAGCTGGGGCCAGATTTCCAAAAGCCCTTTGAATGTTGAGTGCTTTTGAAACTACGGCTATAAAATATAATTATGGGAGCTTTTAGTTAAGGAGCATTTTGAAAATCTTAGCTCTCATGTAGGTGTCTAGATGGAGTTGGGACTCTGTTAAAAATGTGGTGCAACTAAAAATGTTGAGCACCTGAGTATCTGTCTCCAATCCCTTTCAGAAATCTGTCCTATAGAGGAGAAATTTTTTTATTCCTTCTCTATATCTGCCATTTCTATTTCATGTTATTGAGATCAGTGGTATCTGTTACACTGTATTTCTGTGTATGGTTTTAAGTAAACAAAGTGTAACTTTAAAATCTAGTTAAACAGTTAATTTGTGAACTTGCATTAAAAGTGGTTAGTAGTCATGGAAGAATGGTGCCCAAGGATGCTTACTGATAAGGTGGACAACTGTACCAGCTTGCCATGTGTTTTACAGATCACAAACAATGCAGACATAGAGCAAAACTGAGTAAATAAATCAGGCAGAATGTTTGGTTCACTAGATTTTTTTTCCTATGAATGGTCACCATTTTTACGAATCCATTTATTTAGATATTTTCTCAGTGGAAAAAGGCAAAACTGTCTTTCTTTTGTTAAATATACATGGCTTAACCAACACTGACTTGGCACTGTGGAGCTTCATACAGATGATTTCAGTTCTTAACTAGGTTCTTTGGGATCAGTTGGGATTTTATCTTTTCTATTTGGAGGCAGAGGGGAAGACTATTCCAACCTCTTTTTCTAACTCTCCAGAGCACCCATATCACTGACAGAAAAATTTGGACTGCAAGTTTTTTAAACATCATACATCTAGGAGCCAAAAATCATTGATGTATGGTATGGAACACAGTGCTTCAACAATACCATTCCCAGAAAAAATCTTGTTTTCCTTCAGTTACCTCTACTAAGCTTCATACTGGACAACACAGAGGAGGGAGAAAAAATTTTTTTGTTTGTTTGGGGAGGGGGCTTCAAATTGCAAAACAACTGCAGTTTAAAAATAAATTACAGAGGTTAAATTATTTGGATCCTTTTCTGTGCTGCAGTAAACATATTCACTAGACAGTTAAAAAAATTGTTTACGATGTGCCTAATAGAGCCATTCTAGTTTATCAGTTAAATATGTATTCATAATTTTTTAAAAGGAATATTATTTACCCAGAAGACCAGAACAGTTTCTAAAAGAGCTTTTCCAGTCCGTCATGTAAATATGTATTTAGGACAAGTGCTGTGTGTACAGTATTAAAAAAAATCCTCTGAAAATCTCTTTGAAAAGTTATTACACATGTCCACTGCTGCAGCAAAGTTTTAAATATTCATATCTCAGCTGTTTCCTTTTTCAGATTTCTCAGTTTAGTTTGAATATATTGTGGGTGAAGCGCTCTGCAAGAGCTTCATTTGTTGAATGTTAACAGGCTTGTGTCCCAAAGGACTGCTCATGTGTGTCAAGGTACGTATGTGCTTAAATCTTTACCAGATCAGGGACTTCATTTTGTTAGGCTAACTTAAATAGCGCATTCCTCTGTAAAGAACTATCTTTCATACGTGCTCACAAATCAGTAGAGATGGTTTATCTACCTCCTACCTGTCCCTCCCCCCCCATTTTCCTTTTGGCAACTTATCTGCACGTAACAATGTGTCTCCATTATTTGGACTTTCTGATGTACGTAGGAAAGTCCTCACTGCCCTGCAAATCATCATCAGATGAAGCCCTTCAGATGTTGTTTCAGAGGTCCATAGCACACGATGCTGGAAGATGGCAAAAGCGGGGGTAATGGGAGGTGTGTATTTCTGCTACGTTGAGATTTTGAGCACGTACTGCCCTTTCTCTGTGATATCAGTCATGTGCTGAACAGGCAAAACCAGGTGACAGGGGGAATGCTTGGAAGAGAGAAGGAGGGGAAGTCCCAGTGCCACAATAAGTCCTCTTCGTGGTTGTCCTGGACACCAGAGAACTGTCTGTGGAGACCTACCACGTCTGGGTAGAGGTGAGAGTTGGTCAGGAAGTCCAACATCCACACTCATTTGTGTGATATGTTGGGGATTTAGAAAATGTTTTTCCTTCCTTTTTGCACAATCAAAAAAAGAAGTGAAATTATTTTAAGGAACACAGAACTACAATATTGCCTTTTGGAAATTAAAGAAAAATAAAATTAAAAAAGGAATGAAAGCCCCGTTCCATGTTCCTCAGTATGTACTTTGCATGAGTTTGCTAGAAATTAAGTTACTAATTAATAAAGTTGTAGGGCATAAAAATTGGATTATTTCTGTATTGCTTTGCAATGTATTTCTGGTTTGGTCTGTGAGCACAAGATGGGTATACAGCAGTACTCTGAGTCAGGGTTTGTTGTATTAATTTTGCAGTGTTGCAAATGCTTATGCAACATGACAGATTAACTAGAGAATCAGTACTATAACAGAGAAAGATTATTTTCTCAAGTAACCACACTAACATAGACTTTAATACACCTTAGATACAACTCCTTTCTTATGTGTCTGACTGTATGCTAGTGCAGAATGGTATTTCTTTTTAATTCCATTAATTTGAATTTTACAGTTTATTTCCATTTAGCACTGATTTCCATTTTCCAGTAAGTATTGCAGATATTTAAGAATCAACAGTTAATTTTTGTTTTTTTCCTCATGATGAACTGTTTTGTGTTTCTTTTTTCCTTCAGTAACGTCATAAAAATTTGATTCTTCACAGAAACAAAGTTCCCATTGACTTCACCAGATTTTTGGCTGTTTCAGTGATGGCAAGGTTTTAACCAAAACAGCAAGCACAAAAGCATCAGAATTTGGAAAATTTAAATTTATAACATCATGGCAGATACAAGGAGAAAGTATGGAGTCTCTAAGCAAACATTTTGTATGTTTTCATTCTTTCACAATGCTCTAAAATGCTGTTAAATTCTCAGTAGAGGAGGTTGAGGCTTTTTACATGAAAACTGACATCTGCCTTGAATTTCAAAAATGCAAATATAGATCCAAATTTTGAAACAGCCTGAAGTTTTTCCAATAAAATAAAAGCAGTAAAAAATTGCATGTGCTTACTGCAAAACAGTCAGTCTGTACTTTTTTTCAAAAATGAATATATTTGCATACAAAATTCTCATTTTTTCCAAAATTCTTGTTGTGGAATCTGTCATGACATTTTTTGTCAACATTTTTATTGAAATAGCTGTCAAGATTCTTACGGAAAACAAAGCTTAAATTACATGAAAAAGAAGATAAATCAACAGTTTTATCTAAAATTCAGGTTAAAAAACCCTGAAAATCACCTTTAACTTCATGCAAACAAAAGATCAACATCTTCCTTAGAACCATTTTTCCATTTTTGAGAAGGTTGATTTCAGAATGGATATTTATTTGTTTTCTGTCTATTTTTCTGTCTGGCTTTTCTGTATATTTGGCTGACCACAGTTGCGAAAATAGAGGAGCAGAAAGTCCTCCAGTATGTGTCAGAGCTTTTTAAATTGTTTTATTGTTGCTGCCGGTATGATTGGTTTGTGTAAGAGATTCTGTTTTCTGAATTTGATTTGAAGATTGGGAAATTGTTTAAGGTATTAATGTTTTACTCCACCAATCTTTCTTTCCCTTTTTTAGAAATCCATGGCCAGCAGCACCATCTGAATTTGTTCTGTTACTACCGGTCTACCTTCTTGTTCTTTCTGACATACCTCCCACTCTGTTCTGCTTTATGCAGATCAGAGGGAATACTCTCCTCTCAGTGGATATATGCAGTATTTTTCACAGCCAAATATATATATAAGGCAGTGGCTATGTGCTGCAAGTTTAAAGCCTTCCAGTTAAAGGTTTTTTTAGCTAATATAAGCACTGTACCCAAATCTTGCTTGTATTTAGAAATGTTCCGTTCACATACCTGAAGGCTTGCTTTTAAACCACCTTCTACATATTGCATGGAACTTTGTTTTGATGATTACCTTAATCATTAATTTTTAACCTGGGGATTATTAATAATGTTGTTAGCACCTTCGAGTCTTGATGTTTTTATAGCCCTTTAAAACTTTATCAGTGCTCTTACATTTGCTATTTCAACTGCCTCCCTCTCTTGCGGCTCTTGCCATGAATTGGCTGTGTTCTTCTCCGCTTTTCCCAAAGGGAGAATCTGCTTAGTTATTCCTAGGAGGTTGCTGAGCCCACTTAAACACAAACATATTGCCCTATTTAATCAGTTTCTTGATCTTGTATTTCTTGTTTTCTATTTGTTTTCAACTTCAGTGGTTATTGCGAGTAGCCTGAGGAAACATTAAACTGGTAAAGCTCTTCTGCTTCTAGGTCATTGGTTTTCATCTATATAAAGTTGATCACCATCGGATAGTAAATTTATACAGGCGAAAAAAGGTGATTTCTAACCAGTGGATAGTGTGAATTTATATCAGTTAAAATATAGAGGTTTACTATAAGACCTAAAGGGGTTACATTAACACTCATTGGATTTAATGACAGAACTTCAGTTTCTTTCACTGGGAGCAGGTTTGGACTTGACTTTACAGATGGAAAAGATGCATTTGCAGATTGTCTTGTAGTTTTTCCCATTTTACATACCTGGGTATACCATGTATTTTTAACCGATTTCTTGCGTGATGCATGCAACTTATATTAAGTATTTTACTTTAAAATCTGATTAAAATAGCACCAGGCTTAACATTTTTTAGTTATACTCTGTAAAACATTTCCAGTATATTAAATGAAGCATTCTTTTTCTTTTAATCGCTAGTCTGACAAACTCAAAAGCTGTTCTTACCATTGCACAATTACAAGTAGAAAGGTTTTGTGTGCCAAATGAGGGTGTTTCCCATGACGATTATACTCCGGTTTCCTTGTATGGCATAAACCACTGATGGCATGACTTCTTTCCTCAGTTTTTGTGTAGATAGCACTTATTGGAATGGAAGCCATTCTACTGATATTGCTTAACATGGAGTAGCATCTAGGCTGTTGAACTTAGCTAGCTCTCCCTACAGAAGAAAGTGTGAACTATGAGCTTGTGTTTCATTTAATTAAGTCTGTAGAGTATTTTCTTTTGTTTTTTTTCACTGGAAAAACAAAGAATCCTCATAAAGCTCCATGGCTTCTAAGCCATATTTCAGTGTTGGTTTTGTGCTCTTCCAGTCCTTTGTTGTTAATCAGATGAAGCCAGCTTGCCACTGAGAAAGTAACAGTAGTGCCACCAGACTGCAATCTGTCAAGCCCTCCTAAAAACCACCTTCAATTGCTTTTGTAGGCTTGCTCTCTCTTTACAGAGTCCCTGGGCTGTGTCCCTGATGCATTTTGATAAAAGTTCTGCTCACTCCCTGTGTAAATGTCAATAATTGCATGAGAGCACAGACGTATCTTCTTGAGGGCTCCAGAATATGCCGTTGAATGCAGGGCAAATTGCCGTCTTGCCTTGTCAACCAACAAAGGCAAAAAACGTTAATGACAGGTGTGGAAGAGTTCTTGAACGTGTGTCCTTTTCCCTTTCCCTCCTGGTAGCTGTTGCCTTCTTTTCAACATTGTTCGGTCTGTGTGCTGAAGTTCAATATGACTGTCCCTAAGAAGTTCCCTCACATTTTACATTGTGGATGTAAAGAGTGGAGCCCTTCTTGTGCTATTTCAACTTTGGCTGAAGCACTGGCTCTTCATAGAGACGACTGGTAGGGTTAAGTGAGAACTTACATGAGCATCACGACATTTCGTAACAACGGTGGCATCAATGTGCCTCCTTTGCAGAAATATCAGTCTCTTGATAATCTGCTCTCCCACTTCAATAAAGAACATTTTATTCAATAGCTAATTTGACCTTGGGAATCCTGCAAAGCTCATTTTCTGCAGTTGAAAAAAGCCTCTGTCCTTTCTATCTTGTTCCTTAACAATCCCATACAATGTTTAAATTTTACTTCGGATGAAATATCTATTTCCATTACTTTAGTATATTCATTCACCTATTTCTTATAACTTTTTTCAGCCAGAGGAATTTTGAACTGAATGTATTAATATACATAGATCTAGAAGGAACCCAAACATGGTTCTTTCTATTGTTTTTTAAGTATGTGAAGAGCTGGTCAAATTATTTTTCCGTAGAAAATCTCAGTGAAAATAAAAACATACTCATTGTTAACACTTCTCCAAAGAGGTTTTGTTGGTTTGCTTTGTTTTTAAATAATAAAAATAAAAACATTTTGGCTAAGGCCAGAACAATTTGATTTATAAAGGCCACTGGCATCCCTCACAGTAGAAATCCTTTCCAATGCTTCTTATTGAGAGTCCAACTTCCTTTTCAGAAAGTATTTGCTGTAATGTCTCAGTTCCCTGCTTAGGGAACACATGGGAATTCCATATTGTTACATGTTATGGGAAAAGACAGTGACTAGTCTTTGGAGTGACAGAAAAAGGTGACATGGTCTATAGTGCCCTTGAAGCATTGTGGTAGTAAAGATCAGTATTTTTCAATGGTAAGAAAAACAGTATTTTTGATACAAAGGAAAAATAATGCTCCAAGATTCCTCTAATTGAAAACATAATTTCCCACCAGAAAAACAATATAATTGGGAAAATTTAATCCATTTTAAAGTGGAATAATTCATATTTTAAATGACTGCAATGCAAATCTTATGAAAAGTTCTTACTCTCCTTTTAGAATGCAACAAAAATTATTTCTTCCACCTGAGCTATTCCCCTTCACAGAATACATCTATCCTACGCTTTAACTCTCTATTCCTGGCAGGAACAGCTAGAACTTTGATTTTTCATCATCTCCTACTTAGATCTTTGAAAGTTACTTTTTTCAGTCATAGACTGTAGTAACAGTTATGTTCCTAGAATGGAAAGTTCTACACATATGGTAAGGTTCCATAGATATTTAAGAATATCATAAAAGTAAAAACAATTAAAAAAAATCTTTCTGAGAAACAGGTAAGTAAGCTTCTCACCATCTTACCCGCATAAAAGTCTAGTTTTCTCACTAGTTTGTGCTGGTATGATCCTTATTGCACTGTGAAAATATCTTTGGCATAAAAAGTTGTCACATATCTTTAGCTTTTTTTCATGAATGATGATTGACAGAATGACAATTTAATTTTTACTCTTTTTTTCTATACTATTTAATAGATTGAGGTACTGTTAATTCATTCCAATGAGTGTTTATGTATTTAGCACAAAATAATCACTTGAAATATGAGGGAAGATTGTTGGGAGTGAAGATTAAAACTGAGGTATCTCCTGTGTCACTAGGGTATGACCCTCAGCAGCAGCAGAGTCCGCAGAAGCTGGCAGTACCAGAGACCTCCCATGGACTCACCTCTGAGTAGTCTGGGAGCACAAGGTAAGAGAACTGCAGTTCCCACAGTGCATGACTACGACATGTTTACATTACATCTTGTAATGTGATGCGGGTGATGCGGGTTTGAATTTTCTCGAGCTGATGAAGACACCGACTCCAGCTCTCACACCTCCTGGAAAGTTATCCAGTCAATGAGATGTTAAGCAAAAGGGATGGTGACAACCCTCTCAACACTACTGACCAGGTTTTTTAATCATAGATGATCAAATCATGTCTCCTACACTCACTATTGTCAGTATGGGTCAGTGATTCTTGGCACATACTGAATGGAAGAGGCTCAATGGGACTTCTGAATTGCTGAACCATGGTCCTCAGTGGCTCTGCTTGACAGGGGATGCTCACCGGAGCTGAGATATTGACCTCAGCCAAGAAGAGACAGCCTTGTTTTGGTCAATAGCAGAACTTCAGTAGTCTAAGTAAAAATTAGTCCAGTTGTTAAGGCTATTAGTCAAAACACAGCTTCCTACAGTTTCTCACACACCAAACGGGAATATACAGAGGATATGCGAACTCGGGCACTTATTTGCTACCTAGGCAGAACAGTTTTTCTTGGAGCTAAACTTACCTATCCCAGTTCCCCATCTGTATAACAGCCATGGTTGTACCTTCCTGTCTTATATAGGTGTTGTAAGGATAAATATTTTAATTAGAGATGTTGTCATACTCAGGAAACAGAACTGTGGGGCATACAAATTTCTAAGGTGCAGTCTACCATGTTTTAATGTGTAGTAGCACCTGTAGGTTGTTCTAGAGGAAATTCCAGTACTCTGTGTTGACAGAGCCTAAAGATTATCATAAGGAGAGCAAAAAATTATTCTTATGTACAAAGATAATCAATTCACCTTGCTGGTGCATGTGATCCCTTGTATTGGTTTATTTGGGAACCTTCAGGTGATAAGCATGTTTCTTTTACAGGAATCTCCTCAGGAAACAAAAGTATCCCAGATGCTAACACAACTGGTGATACATCCATAGAGCTAACCTCTCACAGCCACACAGGTAAGCTCTTTTTGTTCTATATTTTATAAAAACTTTCTTTACAAATTAGATGCAATCAAATAAGTATACATAATAAATGGAACAACTAATATACAAACAGAAAGGGTGATCCACGCTTCCCTTGGGGAAAGAGATGGGATGTCATCTGACGCCCCATGCTGAGGGTGACTGATGGCACTATGCAGAAGCAGCGTAGCACGGCTCCGTAACGACCAGTGTGGGAGCACAGCATATGATACTGTTTGTCTGCACGGTTGTTTGCTGAACAACCGAAAATAAATGCATACTCTCAACTACACTTTGACCATTCAAAAGCACTCAAAGGATCTCAATTCTTAAACTGCTCACAGAGATCAAGGTACACAAACCTCAGGCCATTTAGTTCCATCCCCATGCTTTCCCTTCTGCTGTGTGTTTTCAGGGCTACTTCTGAACTGGGTCAGGGAACTCATCAGGTTATAAATAACTCACAAACAACCCCAGACAGTTGTGTGAGCATTTAAGAGGGACAGCATGTGGTAGTGGTGGGAGGCAGAGGCAGGGTGGCTCAGAGGCTATTTATGCTGACCTGTTGCTGAAAGAATTGTTCTTCGAGCTGCAACTTAGGCCATCAGACTTTCTTCTGTTTCCTGCTCTGTACTCTTTCATCCCGCTTGCCATTTGTACCTCCTGCAGCTGTGGCTAGGCATAAAAATGTCAGTTGTCCAACTGGAATGAGTAAGGACTGGATTTTTGTTGTTAGTGGTGTTTGATTTGGGTTTTGGTTTTTTTTTAATTCAGTTTTCCTTAGTTGGTCTGTGGAATGTATTTCAACAGATGGTCATCGAGTTTTAAATGCTGTGAGTGGATTTTTAATAAGTCTGACTCATTTTATGATTCTCGCAGTTCATGTGCATTCAACATTCCCACTGACTTCAACAGGAAGGGTTGAATGCGCAAAAAACGTCATACTTCACTCAGCTGATGTAACTCTGGCAGCACAGATAAATAAGGGAGTTCTGGCCTCATGCTCTGGGCTGTAACAGTCAGGTTCAATTGTTTTCCTTCATTCAGTTGACTTAAATGTATTATGGGGCTTTTTTTCCCTCCTTGATAGCATCAGGTATCGGCCACAGCTGGAGGCAGAAGTTAGAGTAGTTGTCTGATCAGCAGTGACAAACTCCATGTTTCGTAAAGTGGTGTGATTTGTGGGTAGCTCCAGCTCCTTTCTTCACTGCATAAAAAAATCCCACCATCACGCTTAAAAACTCCTGTTCATTTTTCCCCTTTCCAATCTGAGGGTTTTCTTCTTCCCATTCTTTAAATTCAGTGAATGAGATCATGATGTCTCTTTGAAACCTTACATGTTATTGTCTCTATGCCAGAAGGTAATATGTCATGGAGAGACAGCCTACAGCTCTGCCTTACAAAGCTGAGGTGGGAAAAGATACTCTGCCCATCGTCAAATATTCTTCCTGCAGTATTGCTACAGCAGAGATACACTGTCCTCCTGCATTTTCTTTCTGTTGACAAGTTCACATCTCAGGCCATCTGTCCTGATTTGATGAAGTGTTTGGTCATACTGCAAGTCAGAGAGGATCATCAGCACAGGTCTCCTGGAAGAGGCTGCTTAGAAAGTTTCTATCAACAACTTCACAAAACAGTAAAATGTAATTGTTCTTAAAAGAGCACACCTTCAAATTTATTTTCTGCTCATTTGTTGGGGCTTTCTTGAATTTTGTTTACCACTGACAAGCGTAATCTAGCAACACATTACAAACCCCCTTCTGGCAGCCATCGGAATATATTTCAAACAGGTTTTGTTTGATATCATCTACAAGAAATCTCTGTTTGGTTTATATAATGAGACAAATGTATGCAAATCTATCCTCCGATCCTGTAAATTATATGCCTGGAATCAGTAAGCAACACAGTAAAAGCTCACCAAGTTACATATTACCTATCCACATATCCCATAAAACTGACATAAAAACCAATGGTTTCTTCACCATTTCTCAGCAAATATTTAAGAGCAGATACAATATTTTGTAAGGCCTCACATTGTTGTAATTTTCTGACTTTTTACAAAACATGGTGAGATTGTTTCTTTATAAAAAAATACTTTGCAACAATTATTATTACTCTGCAGTGCAAGTATGAACATAAATAAATAATTTTGAACTGCCTTATCAGGCAAATGTAGCTGTTGAGGTGAATACATTGGCTTTGTGTGAGTATTTCTTCACTTGCTCTGCCATTTTTCACAATTCAGTAATTAACTGATAACTACTGAATTATTATTCAGCCTCTTAGAACAATATTTTCAAAAGGATGTACATGCCCAGGGCTGGATCTACAGCCTTCCTTTAGGGCTAAATTCACAACAGATCACAAAGCTGGTTGTTACCAGCATCCCCAGTTTCAAATGCCCTCTACCAGGAGAATGTACAACCCCAACTGGACCTTAGGCTGCTTAAGATGAGGACAATGGGGTCCTGAAACTTGGGTCCTGAAAAGTATATGTAAGTGTAAAGAAACATGGGTCATCCAAACTAGCCTCTATGAACTGCTGTGGACACAGAAGTGTCTTAAATCCTGGTCCTTTTCCAAACCTTGACCTGAGTCTTCTTGAGTCTGATACCAGTGTCTATCCCACCTCACAACACATGTTGAAGGAAAAGCCACTTCTGCCCCTTTGTATTACATTGATAAATGCCTAGAGGACTTAATCTAGCCAGTGGAATATCTGGATTTGTATTCCTGCTTTGTCAAAAAGGTTTTGAACTTGCGACTCTCTATGAACCGGCCAGGCAAAACTGTGTCCCTTGGTGGATCTCTTACTGGTCCATCCATCCCACTCCACATGTTGCATGTAAGAACTAAATGTCACAGAAACAGGGTGGAAAAAAAGCAAGGTTTAGCATGGCTCTCTTCTCTGTTGGCAACGGGAGCTATTAGGAAGCAGAGAAACCCGAGGGCTACTCACTTCTCCAGTAAATACTTACCACAGTATGTCTACAAATCTATACCCATGCATAGATGCACATAGACTTGTGCAAGAGTCTGCTAACCATTGGCTACAAAGTCTTTCTTACACGTCGTTTTCCTCTATGGCCTAATGTATGTTTATTATTCCATACAAAGCTTCAACAAGAAGGACTGAGCAAGATCGTCGTTCCCGAATACCTGTTAGCATAATGCTTGGAGTTTTCCCCTGGAAGATGCAGGTTTGTTTATGCCCAGAGAGAGAAAGGAATTGAACCCACATTTCCCATATGAATGCTCTAATCAGTGAACCCATTTAACAGAAGAATGGAGCCAATCTAGCAGGCATGCTCAGAGAATGAGTACTGGGACAAGTCCTGCCAGCCAGGTACATAGAAGAGTGACTAAGTGTCTGCCATCTGCTGCTACTGAATCTTGCTTTGTTCAGGGATCATTCCTACCTTCACTGCACAGGGGTAACAGGCTATTTTGCAATTGCAACAGGTAAGAATTGACCCTACTTACAAGATTTTTCTTTGCTGCAGAGGCTGCGAGGGTAGGCTTAGCATCTGCTGTACACTGCTGTTTTTTCCCATTACTCCCTTAATAGCCGTAAGAATTAACATTACAGCTACAGACGGGAAACTAGAGCTGGTCAACACTCTCTGATGGAATATCTTCCATTGTCCAAATGCTGATTTGCTGAAAACAAACTTTCCACCAGTCACTTTGATCTAAGAAATAAAACTAAAAATGGCTTTTACTTTTCATAGGTTGTTTCTTTCTTTGTTCTTAACAAAAGGTAAGGATAATATAAAATAAAATTAATTTAAATTGGAGAAAAATGTTTTTGTTTTCTCACAGCTGTGTAGGACTCTGCATGACTGCCTTGTTCACCAGGTATGTACCTATAGCATCTTTTTCAGAGGCATCCCAAAGTCATTTGGGCTTAGATACTCCATTTCTTAAACTTGTCAACCTTGATCATAAAATTAGTTAGTTCTTCTCCACTAGTTTTACTGCAAGCTGTTTCAACAATTCCCATCAGTGGTTAGAAAGATTCTTGTAATGTTTCAGATGAAGTTTTTCCAGGGGCAGTTAGTGACCTTTTTTTTTCCACTTGCCAGAATACTCTGAAAATTAAGAACTTTAGCTCATGTAGCTCTTTAGTATTCATCCTTTCACTATATCTATGAAAATATTCAAATCCTTTAACCATTGTGTTAGGCAAGTCAAGTTCAAGATTCTGGGGAACTTGTGTTGTCACACGTCAAGCTGATTGAAAAGTATCCAGCTACAGTGGCTCAGCCTAATACACCCACCCTTATGGAAGGATATGTTAGCTTGCTTCCAGCACTGTATTAAGTTGTGGCTGCTGGACTGCAGAGCAGCTTTGAGCACAAACACACAGCTTCTTAGAGCATTTTTAATTTTCTCTTATGAAGTAAGGTCTCCCTTCTCCTGACCAACCTACTAGTACTTTGCTATATCGGTTCCAATTTGCATTCATATTTCTTGTACGAGAATGACCTGCATTATATACAGCATTTCAGGTCTCACCAGGTGCTGTACACTTGTACGGTATCATTAATCACTTCTCCAGCTCAAATGCCTGTTATATCCTATGCCTATATTTCCGTGTCTTGTTGCTGCAATGCACTTGTGGTTCACAGTCACTCTTCCTTCTCTTCGTCATGTTCAGTGCAGAGCGTACAAAGCAATTGTTTGTCTTGGCTTCTAAAAACCTTGTACTTCTACTTGCTTGCTCATTTTTTTCCTAGATGTGTTTCTAATCTTGCTCCATACTGCTCATGTCTCCCAAATTTGTCATCAAATGTCTCTAGTGTTTTGCTCTTTTTTGTGCCAGGTTCACCAGTGAAAGCAGGAAATTAAGCCAACTTAAAGCACTGCTCCACAGAACAACCCACGGCAGTCTTACCATCAGCCACTACATTGTCTACAGTACTGTATTGGTAGGAATGGCTTCACAGTTCTACCTAAAAGCTACACCACTCCTGCGTTCAGCTCTATGGGAAGGTAGTTGCTCACAGCACTCAGCACGTTACCTATTACTACCCAATACAGGTAGTAGTTTTATTATTTTCTGTATAAAAATGATAGTTTACTTTAACGTTCACTCCGTGTACCAGTTCTCTCCAGAGCCTGCTACAATGATCCTCTAGTTCTCTTTATCTGAGCACATTAAAATCTTAAACTTTGCATCAGTGAGATATATTAAAATTACTTTTCCTCCCTGTGCAAACCCTCAGCCTCCTTCTTTGCCCTTACCTTCTCAATATTTTTACCTTTACTGAAAGCTGATGTCAGTTTCTCACTTAGTTGATGGACTGCATTATAATCTGTTTTCCTCTGAAAAAATAAAATTTATTTATTCTATTTATTTTAGAATATCTGATTTTCCAGGGGAAAAAAAAAAAAATCATTCAGCTCTAAAAATCTAAAAAGTATGCGTTCTGGGAGGGGGAAAGGGGCTACTTGAAAAATATTAATTCCTCTTTGCAGAAGTTTAGCAAAACTCAGGCTAGCACAGAATTGTGGGTACCATTCTGTGATCCAAAATATTATAAAATCTTACAAAACAAACTAGACAGGCAAGCTGGTACCAAAATGTGCAATGTTTATATCGTTTTTGTTAAGTAAAACAATGAAGCATTCTATGGATACCTATTCTCTCTACTAACAATTAGCGGATTTCATAATGAGCTGATCAGCTGACAACACCTACAGAAGACAGACGGTAACAATATTTGGTTACTTCCAAAAACCTATCGAAGCCCAAAATTTACAAGGTAAAGGTTTTGAAGATGAACAGCGGTCCCTGGAAACTTCTAGTACCCTGTTATATACCAGAAATGTTTTCGGCAATTTTAAGTAGCGACATGGGAAACATTCAAATCATTCTGCAGGGCTTCAGCTACGTATCTTACATTGACTTCAGTGGGAATCATGCAGTGAAATCCCCACTTATTGCTTTGAAAATGTACCCCTTAGTGTTTCGTGTCATGCTGAGAGACAGAGCAGTGATCCAAGGTCCAGATCCACAGCAGGTAACACTACACACAACGTGCCGGAATCCTGTAAGGCACCACTGTGTTAAAATATTCAGGCTTTAACTTAAAATGACAGAAATCAAGGGCATTCCAAATTAAGGTTCCTAAGCGCCTCCTCCCCTTTGTCCCGTTTAGTGACAGTCATACCTTTAGAGAGGTTTTGTGAAGTTGTTTTTTTGGTCTCTTCCTTCCCTCTCTTCTTTCCTGCCCTCTATATGACCTCTCTCCTAATTGGAATATATCTTGTTTTTCGATAATAGAATTTCCCCAGGAGATAGTCAATTTTTAGAGCTGAAAATTAATTTACAGACCCTGCTTGATTGCATGCGTCAGATACGTTTGTCTTTTACTACATAGTGACCTTCTCCTTCCCTTCCCTTTATGTCTTCATAGCCAGGAATTCACTTCAGAGTCAGATAACACGCCTTTCCACTCTGAGCCAAGTGTTCGTGCCATGTTTTTCACGTGCTGATGTTTGTGTACTCTGAGTACTGATGGTACTCTTGGAGAACTGTGTCCCAGTCAAAAGATCTGAACTTTCTTATTCCTTGCACCGCAGCTTGCAGAACTGCAGCCTTTCTTATTTCGTAGCAGCTTCCGCTTCATGCGTATAGGAATGCCCGGGGCTGAAAACGGGGTCCATGCCGCTCAGAGATACCTTTGCCTTGCAGTTGGGTACTTCAGCGTGAGTCTGTTCATAGCTCCACAGGATCTCTCTCCTAGGCTGTTTGGAATGCGATTTTAAGGATAGGTCCACCCAGTTTGTTGCCACCTCACTCTCTCTCCTAGGCTGTTTGGAATGCGATTTTGAGGATAGGTCCATCCAGTTTGTTGCCACCTCATGTGGATACAGTGGATCTGTTTCCTTCCAGTTCATCTCATATGTACAAAAAAAGGCCTCTTGATTTCATGTGATGTCTTAAGAACAATAACCTGAAGTTATTGAGGGATTTTTTTCCATTTCATCATTTAAGATTTCTGGTTTTCAAGTGTGGTAGCATGTTTCCTCAAAATATATTCCTGTGCAGAGCCAATCTTTTATTCTGTTCAACTGATGATGTATTGGAGTGCTCAATTTGAAATGAAAAGTTGAGCAAACACAGATGCTATTCAGAGCCGTGCATTTGCTCACACTCTGTGCTGAGGACACTCATCCAATGTTATTTTGACAAGTTTATTTAAGACAGTGAGTGTGGGATACACCTCACCTAGACTTAGATGGCCACAGCATAAATTTTTAGACCTCAGCCAGCCATAGTCAGTGCCCTTTCTACTCAATAAAGAGGAATAGGCACATATAGCTCATAACTCATCCGACCTATTTTAGGCGTTTCCAATCCTTGCATCCTAAAATCACTCCAGTGAATATAAAAGGCATCCAAGTGGCTAAATCAGATCTAGATGTCAGCAACTGATACGCTTACCACCGGTTAAATGGTTCCCACTGAAAGTTACAGGGTAACATCTTTCACAAAGTGAAATCTGTGTGGTATCCTTTGGTTTTGAAAACTTTGTCAGCTCACTATATGATACCTATAAAGAGGTCTTTGCTGGCACTAAGCTCAGAGCTGGCAATCTTTGGGTTAAAGAAGCTTTTCAGAGCAATCTATAACACGTCTATTTTAACGACTGGTTTCTCCCAACTTTCAAACGTTAACATGGTCACAAGGTCAGTCAATCAGCATGTTCAGATTACATGTTGCTGTAAATTAGATCCTGAAGTTTACATACTTGCAGACACACCCATGCATACACGCACACACATTTTGCACAGAGTGAGTAGTTTTCAACTGTTAAGCTCAGTGGGCCATCAAACGTAAGAGAAGCTTGCTCTCTCAATCCAGTCATACCGTCCTGTTTGGATAGACACAGAATGTAAGTCAGTATGCCACACCTAAAGGAAAGTCTTTGGGAGCATTGAGGGCAAGGCGGACAAACTTTATCAGTATCATAAAAGCAATTAATTAGGTGAGTTGGATAGCATCAATGGTCAAGTTGAAATAAAATGGTAACATCAAAGGATGGGAAAATGGGATAGCATGCATATATGCATATGTTGTTGAGAAAGATCCAACAGACCCAGGTTTTCAGCAACTGCCAGATTTCTGGGACTTATTTTGAATGTCTGTAGACAAGCACAGCACTGTTCCGTAACCAGAGAGCTCTGCCAATTTATACCAGCTCAGAATCTCATCCCTAGTCTTTATTCTGGAAGGAAGGAAGAACAAATAGAAAAAAAGAACCACAATAAAATCTCTCCGAGCAAACTTTTATCTGTTTAGTGCAGGTGTGCCTAATCTTTCACAGTCCAAGAGCAAAGAAAATAAAAAGTACAATGTCAAAGTGCTGAAAGTTTTTAAAAAGCACTTAAATTAGTATTTCACTGATATTTTTATTGGAATTAACCGCTACAAGTAGATGATACAACATTAAACTTTGCTGACCTTCGTTTGTCACAGACTTAACACTGATAAATATTTAAAAACTCATTTGTATAATACTACAGTTCTGTTCAGCTTCTTTATGGGCAACCAACTTTTATTGGAGAAAAATAGCAGTAAAAAAAGTCATTATTTTGCACATAGTCAGCATATAACCTTATAACCAGCCTCCTGCCACAAGATCCTTATGTCTACTTCCTCCATCCCCAGACACAAGCTCTTGATTTCCAGCTTGAGCAGGAGCCACAACCTGCTGCCTTACATAGAAGCAAGGTATCCCCTAAAGAAAAGTGTCGTCAGCCCCAGGTGTGTTCAGAGTACATCACCACAACGAGCGTTAGGTGGCTTAGGAGTCAGACACATCCCATTTCATGTTATCTCATGGGGAACACAGAAGAGTCTTCATGAGGAGTGGAGCTCTCGTAAATATAACAGCATACTGG
This sequence comes from Phaethon lepturus, assembly GCF_000687285.1. Lineage (NCBI taxonomy): Eukaryota > Metazoa > Chordata > Aves > Phaethontiformes > Phaethontidae > Phaethon > Phaethon lepturus. The sequence goes on along the minus strand of NW_010552301.1, from coordinate 103,424 downwards.
AGAGGGATTGAGTGGGTAAGTTATAACTCAGGTTGTCCTATGCTGTTGCTATTTCATATCAATTGCTATTAATTGTTGCTTCTCACTGTTAGAAACCAAGTGAAGCTCATGGTTAAGGGTGGAAGTAATTCAGTTCAGCTTCTCCTATGCAGGCTGAAAGAAACAGAGGAAACTTTGCAGCTACATCTATTAAGTTCCCAACTAAAACCTTAGTCTCCTAGTCTTCTCCAGTACCTCTAAAATCTCTATTACAGTACTTTATCATTTGATGGTTTCAGCACAGGTGATAAACTGTCTGTTACGCAAAAAGACCATTTCTTACACTTTTTCCTCACTTTCCCACCTGCTGTCTTCCCATATGTTTGGGTTTTTTCTTGTCATAAACCTATTTTTACGATTCTGGTTTAAAGACTGTCTCTTTAAAAAAAAATAAAAATCATTTGTGGAGCACCTGGCATAATAAGGTCTTATTCTCTGATTGTTAGTCCTCAAATACTGCTGCATTACAAAGAACTTTTAAAACAATTCCAAAATATCTGTAATTTGGAGAAATTACCTTGAGTGAGTTCAGATGTCCAACTTTAAAAAAAAAAAATTTCTTTTGAGATCATTGTGGAGAAAAATAAAATTAAAATTCAGTCCAAAAAAGCTGGTTTTATATAACTCAGAGTGTTAGAAAATGTTTGCTTCTGGCTGACAATTTGTATGCAAATGAAAACAACAGAGCTGTAGCTGGTGCTCTTCTGTAACCTTCATAGTGCTGCTCACTGGGTGCCTTTACAGTAAAGTGTGATGCTTTTGTCAAAATCACCAACATTTTTAGAGAAGTAATTCTGAGTAGAATTGAAATGACCTTCTGCACCTTGAAAGGGCAATGAAAGGGGAGGAGAGGGAAAAGAGAGAGTAAATCGGTGCATTCCTATTCATTATGAATAAAGTATAGTAATTTAAATCAGGCCACTCTGCAGAGTGAGACATAAGCTAATACTTCCGTGCCCGTATTTTGAAAGCCGTGCCTCTCGAGGGGGAGAGCATTTTCTCAGCAGCCGTTGACTGAGTCCACTGTGGCTGCCATCCCTGCGTTATTTACACAGAAATACATGTATGGGAGTAAAAACCTAATTGTGCAAGAAGCTGAGTGCTCTCTGTTCTCACTGAAGACCACAAAGGTTCAAGATGTTTTGTAATTCACAGGGATTTGATCCTCAGGCGATACCCAGCAGTACCAAGTCTAAAAGTCTCTAGGGGAAATATATCATCCAAAATTTTCCTGGTGTATACAGCTCCTCCTTCAGAAGAACCAGAAGTGTCAGTAGCTGCTTCTTCCTTGTTTCATTGTGCTGTTTCCATTACTGATATAGAGAAGACATGCACTGGGACTCGGAATAATATATCTACAAGATGTTATTAATGCTCATGTTTCAAAACTAGCTGAGTTTATTTTGAATTTGATATTTGGAGAGTGTTGCCTGTCTCATTTTCTGTCTCTCACAACCAGCCTGACCATTGTACCAATAAGAGCAAACAGGCAAACCTTAAAAAGACATATAGAACTGAATTACTTGCTATTTTTGTGGGATCCCAAAGAAAGATGAGTCTTTGAGGTGCAGGGGGATTACCAATGTCCAGATTACCAAAGGATTATTCTGTATCGGTATAACAGCTAGTTGAACAGAGCAGGGTTTACATAGAGCAGAGCGTGATCTGCGGGTGCTATTGCAGATGCACGTGAAGTAACCCAGCGAAAGCTGTGCGACACCTCGCTTTAACGGCAAAGGTAATTAAACTGCGCTACTCTCTGGGATGCACGTGTGCTAAAAAGCCTTTGTGTTGCGCCGGGCATGCATTTCAGCCGTGATTTTGCTTTGATTTTGAGCGATCCCGCTAGCTGGCTGAGGCATCGGGTTGATCTCATAGTCCGGTTTTAAAAACCGGCCGAAACTCAGCTCTCGAAGGCAGTGGATGACGCAGAAGGGCGCAGCGAATTTTGTTCTTCAGGCGGAGCTGAGTTCTGTCGGGGCCACTTGCCCGCTCACGGTCCGGAGTGAAAAAGTTCTGCCCGGTTTTTGCCCTCCAGCGCGGTGACGGAGGCGGCGTGACTCGAGGCGTTTTGGGGAGCGGGGAAAGCCGGTGCCGCTGCCTCGCTCTTACGCTCCTGCTGACACCCAGCGGCTCGCGAGCACAGCTGCACAGCGCGCGGCGCGCTGCCCCGCCCCCTTCGCAGCAGGGGGAGAACCGGAGTCGCAGCAGCTTTTCCGGGGGTTTCGGTGCATCGAGCTGCCGTCGACGTCCTCATGTCTTGTAGTCACTTTTTTAGAGGGGAAACGTAGAGAGGAAACAAGAGGACGTGCTGCAGCACAGCGCCCGGGCAGCGGCCAGTGCTGCTCCCGCAGCGGGACCTGGATCCAGCTTTGGAAAGCGCGCGTGGTCTCAGCGACATACCCAGAGGAGAAGCTCCCTCTGACTCGGCTTTTCAAGCAAGAAGAGGTGAGGAATCGTTTTGTGACTGCAAAAAGCATTTGAGCATAAACTAATTTTTCACAGTACAATATGCCACCACCTCCAACCCCCAAAAGTTTTCATGTACAGTGTGGGGAAAAGAAAAAATCCTTCCCACAGCTTCAACTTTCTGTAAAATAAGGTGATTTCCTATAGAAACAAATTTCATACCCTGCCAAATATGAGTACCAGCCCCTTGATATTAGTGGATATTTGATATTTTCTTTGGGTCCCTCTCAACCTTTGATAGAAGTCCCAAATTAAAGGAGCCCTGCTAAGGACCTTAAGCCTGGCCTATTATTGCTTTCTTAACAACAACCGTTTCTGCTTTAGGAGACAGCTGTCTTGTAACTTGTTTTGAGAAAAAGGGGAATGGGATTTGTATAAAATCCCAGGCATTTGTATAAATACTCATTTACGTGCAGGATCCAGCCTTGTGAATTTAAACGGAGGCTAAAAACAGCTTTTGTATTTCTATTCCAGAAATATGGAAAAAAAGCAGCCTGTATAAAGCACGTGGAATTCATTCAGGCAGACTCGACCACCCAAGTGTATGAAAAGTAAAAAGAGTGAAATAATGAAGTAAAAGCAAAGTAGTATCAAAAAACAATACCAAAACCCCTTAATGGCAGTTCACAGGCTAAATGAAGCAGCGATGCAAAGAGTGTGCAGGCACAAGGAGTGCACCCACACATCACGCATTTTAAGGACTTACCAGCTAATATTTCCTATCTTTTTCCAGAAGCCATACGGTAAACACATAGCACTAACAAAGTCAAATATTAATAACCAAGAACTGCACGTCTCCAAATCCCCTTCCCCCAACCAGCAAAACCCATAGAAATTTACACTGACCAAAGCAAATAGAAAATAAAAGTCAAAGCACTTACATGGTTGACATTTAGGGATAGAACCAAGTACCCTTTCCATTCTTCTGAATTTCCTAAGTTATAACATTAACAGAAAATAAATACACATTGAAATGGAGTAACTCACGATCGTGACATATAGTCACTGAGAAGTTACAGTAATAAGGTCTTAAAATAGAACATCCCAAGAAGAAATTTTAAACTGTCTCTAGACAGCTCAGATCAATTTAGCATTTTGTCACGCTCTTAGGTGATCTGGTTAGCTTTGTCCACCCAGAGCAGCTTTCTCAGTATAATTACTTTTCAACCATACAGTTCCTTCTTTTGAGGAGCGGCATATTTTCAACTCTTCCAACACTGTGATTGATTTCTTGTGCAATGGAAAGAGATACAGTTTGCAGAAGCAAATTTGAAAACAAATCTACGAAATTGTTGATGGAAGGGACATGACTCAACCCTTCACCTAAAACCTGAATGATGCGTTGCGGGGTGGTGGTGTAGAATTAAGGAGGAGGAAGAGAAATCTATTTCATATTTTATTGATGTTTCTAAGCCTTGTCCAGGTTCAAAATTAGATACTCCAGAGCAATGCATCCAGAAACCATTCCGTCTAGTCCATGTAACTGAGCAAATGACATCAAAACCAATCCCTGTGCCTGCTTGGTTGTTCAAGAGTTAGACCCCACAAGGCCAGCTCACAAAGGTGTTGGTAACTACTAACAGATGTCTCAAATTCTCACACTTTAGTTGTGCAAAAGAGACTGACCACATCACATATTTTTCATCCTCTACCTTTAGCTCCTTGCTCCTTTTAATTGAAATGTGAACTGAAAAGTGTGCAATGTCTTGTGAACTTATTTCCCACTAAGTTGCATATTGAATTTAAATTTTCTAAGACTGAATGAAGATTAGTTTAGAATCCCTAGGCATTTTTAATAATCTAACTAAGATGTTGTTGGAGGTTGGAGGAGGACTTCGGTGCCTTACAGATTTGTTGGTTCACCAGTAGGTAAGGTAAAAAGTACTGTTTACTGATACTAGTAATTTATGTTAGTTCCGGCAGATGAGAAGCCTTTTGAAAAAATAGTTGTGCCAAGAGAGGACAGACTTTTTGTCTTAGAGGAAGTATTGTCTTTCCTTCACCCACTTCCTCCCTGTTTGTTAATGTCTATTGTCTTGTTCCATGACATGCTAGTTTGAAAGGAGGAAATCGTGGCTTTTTATATCAAGTGCAAGTGTAAAAGGTGTAAGTATTTAGATAACAAAAAGTTAGATACGGGGTTTTTTTGAAAGAGTTTTCAATCTTCTTCAGAGGCTGTGAATTTGATGAGAACTTTCTGTTTGTTTCCTCCCTGAAGTGAAGGAGACTTTCCTGGCTTTTTAGATTAACTCTGTAATTGCACATAATCTTTTCTCTTTTCTCCTGTGGTAGGTAAGACGCTGCTAGTCTTTGTCTATACAGTCTCAACGCAAAGAAATTCATTTTGCCATTCATTAATCATTAGAAAAGCAATAACCTAGTAAATATGCAGACACAAAAAATGGTTATGAGAAACCCACAGCTGTGTATGTCACCGCTGTTCCTTGCTGCTATACAAATACATGCCAGATCCAGTCTCAGTAAGGAAACAGGGCCAGCCGGCAAAAACATTTGCAACACAGCTAAGCAAGGATTTCTTCCCACTGTCGCTTTTCTACTTTCTTGTTCATTATTATTGTTGTTCTTGCCTTGTTTAGCATTGGTTCATAATTGGTTACTTGGTTTGGATGGGGTTGATTCTACCTGGATAAATACGTTTTCAACAAGGAAAACAAGGCAGTAAAATAATGACTGCTCTTTTCCACAGAAATACTAGATGATGTGGATGTGAGTGTTTACCCAGGCAGAAACTGCTGTCAAGACCAGGGACCCAGAGCAAGGTGAGTGACACCATATAAGCTCTACTGAATACTACACAGAGGGCTCACGTGAACTGCAAGTACTGCATCAACTGCAGGGCAACTGGTCCTCAGCTGAAGGACAATTTAAGCCACTAAGAATAGCAGTTTGCCAGGCAACCAGGCCAATAAACATTATTTATCTGTCTGCCTGCAAATAACCAGCACAAGGAAGTAGAGTCAAGATCAACACAGATAGTCTTCCGAAGTTCAGAGGAACACTCATACTTTACTACTGGTGCATCATTCAGGTACTTCTAATGCTTTATGATGTGTCATATTCCTTGCTATACACAGGCATTAAATATACTTTTTTGCACTCTTTGGCATTCCTGAATCCACTAGAGTACCAAACCAGAAAAGAGGAGAGAAATCTTGGACTCTGTTGAAAATTTAGACTAAACTTGAAGAGTCTTTTTTTTACTGAACTTCTTTCCATGTTGCCCTTTACACTTGCAACTTTCACTTCTCTATATATATTTACGTGCATTGGGGTAGTGCTTACAAGTCCAAATAATTGATGAAGACTTCTCTGTGGCAAGAACTGTGCCAACCCCCACAAAAAAATATCTATGTGGTATACAGCATGAATATAGAACATTAAGTAGTTGTATAGATAAAGACACATGAGTGTAGAAAAGAGTAAAAGTGTATATTTGCATCATCCTTACCTCTTGTTTTTAAAACAAGCCAAAAATAAGCTCTGCTATCTCAGAACTTTCAGCATGCACTGAACACGTAGTTATCCTGAAAGACTTCTGTCCCCCTCCCTGAAACTCCTAAGTTTCACATATTTTAAATGCCACTATAAACTAGATTTGCAAAGTCAGGATCTAAATTTGAATTTCTCTAGCATATGGGACTTGTTTGGTCTAAATTAGGAAATTAAGCCAAATATCAGTCAAAACTCACCACAGATATAATTGGGGGGTTATGTTGTGCTCGTATTTTTAGTATCAATTATAAATTTCCTTGATTTTGTTGATAAGTCTTTTGGTGTAGGAATGAAGTTTTCTCCTGACAGAAGAATGATGGATGTTATCAGTGCTCAACAAATTATGAATAATTATACTCAAACTAGCTGTTCTATTTTCAGTTAACTACACATAGGAGATAATAATAATTTAGGGAAAATGTGTTTAATGTGGGCCTCATTTTAGGGAAGGGATGTGAAACTGCATCCAATATCTGAATAGGTGAATATATAAAGAGACTGAGCAACTGCCCATGCGAATGACACAGAGGAACTGTCGTGATATTTGTATATGGGACTAGGTGCTTATTTGTAAAACCAACAACAACATTAAAAAACCCACACGTCCCTGCATTCTTAAAGGACTAGAGGAATCTTTTGTCTGTTGTAAGCTGCTGTTGGATCCATTTGTCTGAACACATTTGGCTAATATATTATAACAGATACTGCTTTGCTTCCCATGACATGATTGAGATCTATAGCTGAATTTATTATATATTATTTCAAAACCAAATAAACGGAGACAATCCCTATTTCTGGGTGACAGTACTCGGGCAGATAAGTAATAATAAGAGGAATGTATGTGCTCTAGAAATCCATTTATTCAGAAAGATCCCAAAGCGCTTATTAGATTATTAAGAGAAATCACTTGCACAACCACTTTAACAGTAGCAACGTATCAATACTACCCAGACATCTGCAATGAGAAGAATGTCTTATCGCAGTGATTGTCCCACTGTAGTCTATAGATCATCAGTAACCTCTACAATCATTACTGTTAGTAATTGGTCGTAAATATCTTTGTTAGAGCCTTAGACAATGTATAGAAGATGGAGTATGTCAAAAGCCTGGTCCAAAACTCTTTGGAGTAAATATCCAGGGACTTTAATAGTCTTCGACTCAATCTTTTAGCTTCCTTTATTTCAGTGGGAATATTTGATTGCTATACTATATTACTATATTTTTCAGAGCAATACTGTTTGGAAATGTCATATAAACCATAGCTCAGAAATGTTTTGATTCAAAATAATAGTGGGAAGGAGAAATCATGAGACCTCAAGAGCAGACTTAAAGTGAGCTGGAATGTCAAAGCCCTGGCTGTAGCAGAGGACGATGCTCTTGAAACAGTGATAACATAGTAAGAAAGGGCAAAGAAGTCAAGAGAGTGCCTGTATATCCACATGAGATAAATGGGGAGGTAGTGTAATTCTTTCTTAAGGTAAGAAAATATAGAGGGGCTGCTGTTCACACTCATTTTCATTTTGGCCAAGGCCACTTTTGTTAGCCACTGCCAGCCAAAGACTTTCATATACCTTGATGCTAGAAGTAGAAACTGGAGTGCCTGGAGTGCCCATATAGTTCAAGTAATAAAGACAGGAGCTAGAAGCATATATGTAAATTAAACTTGTCAAAATCTGTTTGCAATGTGTTGTTTTCTAGAGAAAATTAGCATAAATATATGACTCATTGCAAATATATGCCATTATCTTCCCTCTGAATCCCATTTAACTGCTTTACATTAAACACTAGTTAGTGTTTTTCTACTACAGCATCAATTCTACAAATCTGAAATGATGACAGCATTACCTCAGTTGTACCATCCCCGTGTGAACACTGGCGTATATCAAAGGGCTGTTAAATTATCGGCGTTCCTCTGATTCCCCTCCGATTTTAGAAGTTAATGTGCTCTAGAGGCAGGGCAATAGTGTCAGAGCAAGACGTGGGCAGGGGCCCAGCTCCACTTCCCTCACATGCACGTTTGGGAACTTAAAGTGAATTACAGCTGCTGATGGCTCTTCTCCCTTGGAGAACACCACCCAAAGACTCACCAACCAGGTTTCTGAGCCTCCTTTGGAACAGGACCAGTGTTGGAGGGCAGCTTCCTCATCCTCCACACCTCAGCTCGCCAATCCACCCTCCCTTTACATGGTCCCTGTATGGGATGCTCCTTCAGGGAGACCTCCCTGCTAGTTTCTCCGTCTCTAGGAATGGTTGACATAATGTCAAGGTATTTGGATGTCAGTTAGACAAAGCAGGCAGTACTGAAGTACTGAAGAAATTAAGAAAGTTAACTCTTCATACAGTATGGGGTAGAGCAGATGGGTGTATTGGTACTCTGTGCAAAGGACCACAGGGAGACATTGGGGAAGGTGTCATTCCCCAAAGTGTGGGGTGATATGTAGATGGATTTGATCAAAAAGTCCCTTGGAAATCAACTAACTCCATTAATGTTACAGCAATGAATTTTGTTTCTTCCAAATAACTCTAGCAGCTAAATGAGCAGTGCTTAATTTAGCAGTGAATCATTTCTGTTTTCTTTCTTTTTCCCCCTTTCCAAACTTAATAAGAGTTTTCTGAAAAAGTGTCAGACTAGCAGAAAGCAAAGGCCTGTATAGGTTATGCTGAAATGAACACACATTTGAACCAGCTTTATCCATCCTTGTTTTTAATGGGGCCCTGAACTCAGTAGAGGCTGTTAGGTGCTTTTGTAATACAGATTAACAATAATACTAAAGTTCTTCCCATATCTCATTCCTCCCAAAGAGAGAGACTTAGGCTAAGATACTTTAAAGCTCTCCTTAGGCTGTTGTGAGTTCAGAATCCGTTGCCATCTCACGTTAACACTTATGGCTCTAGAAGTGGGGGCCTTTTGCTTTTACTGTAGCTTGTCAGATTATGGAACTGAAGGAACCATTGATCCTTGAAGGATAAAAATCAGTGGAAGGCTCCTTAAAAGAAAAATACAGTATATTCAAACAGCGTTAGAGAAAGTCCTCTCTTTGTAGTTTGAGATGTTGAAGGTCAAGGGAAAAAAAAAAAAGAAAATGAGTCCTACATAAAATTAAAAAAAAAAAAAGTTTAGGTAAAGCAGCCATTGCAAGTTAAAGTAGAAATAAAAGTAATACTTTAAAGGTTTTTCTGGTATTTGCCCTTTGTTTTTACAGTGTAAGCTATTTAAAAGAATAAGCCCTCTGCTTTCAAACTGCTGTCTGAAGGTGCTGATAGTAAATAAAATATCTTATTTATTGTTGAAGAGCAAAAATGTCAAATTCATAAAAGACCAAATGAAAAATTTAGGAAAATAATTGTGGAGAATGTCTTCATTTTTAATGGGAGCCAGGTACCCATATCTCTCTAGAAAGAAGAGAAGCTTTGGAAACTTTAGAATTAAGCTACATATGTACTTAGTTGTAACTGGGATAATGCTCTGGAGTGGGAGTGAGGAAAACTGGAGGACCTGGATGGTGCTGTTCACTGGGTAGGTTTATGAATTCCTCCCTTCTCCTGCCCTGTGTTACACCCTAATAAATGATGTCAATAAGGTAAAACTTGGCATTTTTACGTCAGAAGTTTGTAGGAGTCTTTGCTTGGGTGGCAGAGGCTTGCCATGGAGGGGAAGAACAGGGAATGGGGTCATGCCTCTAACAGAGGGGACTACTCCAAGCAAAGCCAGCCCTGCTTCCAGGCACGTGAGTCACCAGCAGCCACCTCCTGAAGGCTCTGGTCCCATTCCCATGGAGGAAGAGAAACGCCCAACCCTGGCTCCAGCCTGCCCTTGATCCGGCTGGCAGGGTCAGCCGCCCCAGATTGTGCTCTGGGGATCACACCTGGGGGATCCAGTGCAGAGAAAAAGAGTGGAGACAACCCACTGAAAACCATAAAACTCAGAAAAATGAGTTAGGACTCAGCTGGGGGAAAAAAAGAACAGAGTGATGTTCCACAAAAAAGGTCCATTAAATTTCCTCCATGTGGCCATCGTTTCAGACGCTGAATGTATCTTGAAAACAACTGATTTCTTACTTTATGAAGAACCTTTCACACACCACCACAATATTGTAGTCTAAGGACGTTGCAGACTTCTTTTGAACAATAATAGTGGGGTCTGGGTTTGGTTTGGAATTTTTTCCCTGGTCAATCCATTTGGGTAATATTTTCAATATATGCTATTTTTACCTTACCGAGCTGGGAGTACACTGTACTTAAAACAAAGAGCTTAAGAATTTTTTTTATTTTCACATACTAACCTCTGGCTTTTGGCCATGCCCACAATATGCTCACTTTGTGCCTGTCAGTTTAAATGAGGCTTGTTTTAATTTTTATATCAGATGAGTTCATTTTGTGGTCTTCAAAAAGGCTAGGCAGAGAATTTCCCAGAAAACTAGCATTTCCAAATAGCTTTTTCAAGTGGAATCACTTATTGCAGTTTAAATATTCAAACAGTTTTATTTTAAAGTTAATATTGTTTATAGGAAGCAAATGCAAATAAGTGGTAAAAACCTTTTGGTATTAGGTCATTAAAAATCCATTCTTGAGTTCCTGCCCACAACTACATCTTTCTTCGGACCTGTCACCCATTTCATTTAAGCACTTAGCTTTCTCTTAATGAATGAATTGGCATTTCATATTACCTTATTATCCTATAAAGCAAAATGCATACTCAATAACATTAACAGTAATTTCTCATAAAGACACATTATCGATCCGGGTGCTACCTGTAAGCATTGAAAATTGCAGCCTGCACACAGAGCTTTTCACATCTGGGCCTGAAGAATTAAAGAAAAATTAAATTTGACAGCAGTAAATTCACAGGCACAATCTAGGCACCAATTTATATGCAAAATGAAATGCTTTATGAAAATTTCCTCTATTTTCTCACGGAGATTTGGGAAAAAGATTTCGCTAGATGCTTCTTTCTCTAATATCCCTCTACTTAAATATTATACTGCAGTCACTGCAGACTCCCTTTGATGTATAAATAATCAAGTTAAATTATGTGCAGCAAGGAGACTAGTGCTCTGCCATTCTTATTTTACAAAGTAATATCTACCCTAGAGGGTCAAATTTCCCTGACAAATTCTTAATTACTATGTTGCAACAGAAGCAGAATCTATTTGTGCATAAATCCTGGGCATTCCCATGTGGTAAGTAACTAATATTACCAACCATTTCACTTGGCCTGTTCACTGAACTCCATAATTAGATAATACTTTTGATGATGGTACATTTGAAGTCTTAATCCATTTAATTTTTTATGAGATTTTTTTTATTTTAATAGGGATATGTTAGTGACCGCTGCCTATTTAAAAATCATTAAAATTCTGTCCACAGCAGTAATAAAGATTAAAGATTACTAATATGGCATTCATAGCCTTGCTGGTTTTCTAGAAATCTGGGGCTTAAGGTAAATGTTAAAGGTCATTTAATATGTTAGTCAGTAATTATAATCCTGGGTAATAGGTTCCTTTTCTAATTATCCTGGTATAAAAGTTCTATTGTTTTGGTCTATTCTTCTGATTTTCTTATTCAAGTTTTTGGGTGGATGAGTAATCCTGGAATTAAGTTTCCGAACATTGGTGAAAGCAGGTAATGCACAATGATTAACTGGATAAAAGCCATATGTTTGAACGCCGCATAATGTCTTGCCTTGAAGTTACTTACAAAAGATGCAGCATCCCTTTCCAGGAGAAATAAAGCAGAAAGGTCACTGCAGAGATTAATACCTTTTTTTTATTTTAATATCAAACATTGACAAATAAGATAAAGGCTTTGTGAGCAAGCTCAGAAGAAAGTGAGAGTGGTTAAACACTAGATGGGAGAGAATCTTAAAAGAATAATCTGCTGGTCATTTCAGAGGCAGGGAGAGGAAATTTCCTCCCCGAGGCCCCGATTCAGGAAAATATTCAGGCACGAGCTTCATTGAACGCGGCATATTCTGCATGCTTTCTTCGGGCACAGCTTAGCTATGCTCCTGACTACTGCCCTGCGATACAAGTGGGATTGCTGAGGCTTGCTGAAGAAAACGTTCTTTCCCTTCTGCTCATGCCAAAAAAATCTGTCTTAGAATTCTGTCTTAGAAACACGCTTATTTTCCATGATGTGGATATTCTGCAATGCCTTTCTTCCCTTACTTGTACATAGGTATATTCATGATGTTTGTAGATGATGCATTAACAAAATTTACATACCAGGGCCTGAATTCTGGAGTAAGCACTTAAAATCACATTTAAGTACCCGGCATTTGTTAAACACGTTCTGAAGCTCCCTTTAAGTGTGTACTAAAATGCTGTGTTAGGTCACAGTGCCCTGCTGAATCAGCTCAAACCCCGCAAAGGGTCAAGGGGAGAAAAGCCCCTATGCAAAACCTGGATTTCTGGCCAGATGTCTTCCTGCTGGCTGTGGATCTCATGCCACGCACCGCAGCCGAGTGCCGTCGTGCTCTAACTGCAGGAGGAAAACTGTAAGGGAAAACCAGAACAATAGTAAGAAAATGTTTTTGAGAGGTGACCTGTTCTTTATAATGTTTTTCATTTTTAGTACAATACAAACACATAATAGCATTAAAGAAACCTCCAGTGTCACTGACTCTTATTTCAGCAGTAATTATATCTCACTAGCTGGCTTTGGGCAAGTCACTAAGGTCACATTTGAAAAGCATCTGCAGGTCGTGATTTTTCCACAGGCACTGACCAACTTCTTGAACGGTACAGATCTGTCCTGGAGTTGATTTCTGTAATTCTGAAAATCAGGCTTCCAATGTCTTAGCATGGGAGTAGAAACAGTGTTGACAAATTTATGAAAATTCTGGTCTTAGTATCTCCATTTTAGAAGGATGACAGTGATATGGCCTGTTGAAGTGGTATGAAGTTTAAACGGTCAATTTTTATAAGGCATTTCCCTTTTCAACAGAAAGGCAACTGCTAGTACACCAGTTGATGTACCGCTGAAACCACTGAAAACCATAGCCCAAATCTTCTTCAGCAGTCCTTTTTATTCTTGAAGATTTACCAATTCACAGCCTCTTGTACTTAGCGTTGTTTCAAAGGAGATAAAAAGCAGATTGATGAATATAATTTAACTGTGATTGGTGAAATTTCAGGAATGCTAAATCAGAATTGTATATAAACCCTTGATTAAGAAATTAATCTCTTATAAGCATTTCCTTCATACTGGAACCCAAGTAGCAAAATCTGAGGCTTTCTTGTAAAGAAGCAATAGCTGACTTGAGAAAAAGTTTAACTTCCTGATTTTATCAGTAAATCCGTGTGAGCAGCCTTCTTTCAGAGCTTTTTTGAAATACGAGGGTGAAGACAGTATGTCAAAGTTCCAATTCTTTTATACTTTTCTGCCTCTTTTTTTTTTTTGCCTTTTACCTAGTGCAGCTTCCCAATGAGTCTTTCATACCAAATACTGCACAACATTCATTTGAAGGAAAGTAAAGACAGCAAGAGCTTCATGTTCACACGCTCACACACAATTTACCCATTCACCTACAGAATCTTATGCCAGATAAAATTCATGAGCAATCCTCATGGCTACTTCTGAACTAAAGTGCTACTCCAATCCCAAATTAACAAACTCGGTTGGAATTAGTAATAGCCTAGTCATTATGAATAGTCTCAGGAACCACTGGCTCAGTTTCTACCCAGAGAAGATGCGATCAAACGTTAGCTCTTTAAACTGATTATCTGTCCAAGAAAAGAGCATTGAAAATGGAAGAAATGCGTACATCACCAAACGAGCTAAGAGTCACTTGATCGACACAGTCAGGTTATGCTTGCCCTCTAGACCCGCATGGCACACCACCAGCGGCAGGCAGTCTCCGAGTCACCTTGGCACCAGTCAGGTCTCCAGCCCTTTGCAAAAATTGGAGGAGCTTCAAGGCTCCACCTAGTCTATATTCAGCTGACATATTTTGCCTTCTCTTGAGTCAGGATGCTCTGCCCATGCTTCTTTCCTACATCACGTCTCCCGTGCTCGTGATCAAATGTAATTGGACCTGCTTCGCCTGTCCCAGATGTATTCTGTGCATAGAGGACCCTTGTGGATAAACTACATCTTGCACAGCCACAGCTGCGTAAGGGCTGATGCAAATTACCCCTGCAAATATAACAAAGAAATATTTTGTTTATGGGATTTTTACTGTATTGATCTTTAGTATGCTTCTTCAAAGAGTTTTCCTAAAATATTTTCCTTTATTGTGCAATGTGAATGAAAAGGGTAGCTAGAAGATTTTATATTATTCAGTCATCTATCAATTAATCCTCATGACTGTGAAGAAGAGCTAGATTTCATGGGACTGGGGAGGAAAGATTCACAGTGAATAATGATCGAGTAGAGCAGAAACCTGCAGTTCTCTCAGCATATTCTTCCCACCTCTAACAACGGGTGCAGTCATGTTGCAGATGAGCGTGCACTCTTGTCAGACCAAGAGTCAAACTGGTCAAAGTCTGTGGGTGACTATTAGGCATTACTGGTGAGGCACAAGTGAGAGCTCCATGATACCTTCTTGCATATTATTGCATTTCTGAGTGCTGTTCCAGTCATCAGCAAAGCCAAGGAAAAGTAAATTTCATCACAGGCAAGAGCTAACATTAGATTTCACCCAGTCATCTCCTTAGTAAAAATACGAGATTAAATCCGGGGTCTGAGCTGGTAAATTTTCATAACAACTTTGTGAATGTCATAAGAAGTAACTTGATAACATCTAAATATACTATTTTTGTTATTTCTAAGTTTAGGACTGTAAAACAGCAGCTGATGTAAAGAGAGAGCTGAGAAACGCAGAAATGATATAATGAAACACTGTAAATTTATATTTTATTGTTTATTTTCTCTCAAATTAAACACAGTTTCAAATTTGTGAGGCAGAATGAGAGGCAGAACAACACTGAGAATGTTTTAAGCCATGCTTTAACAACAACACTTTCTAAATCTTAAAATTATTTTACATCTATATATACCTTTTCCACTGTTCACTTCTTTGCAAACTTGTCAAAGTTTTTCCTTATAAGCATGTAGTGTACTACTACACCTATAAATATGCATAGAGAATCTTGAGGTTGATAAGACTACTGTAGGCGAAACTTACAGTATAACCTGTCTTGTAGATCTGAGGGTTAGTTCAACAGCATAGAACAACATAATTAGAACTTTCAAACTATGTTACTTTCTGTCACAGATTTTTGCTTGAAAAAATTGCAGAACAGAAAGGAACAGACTCCAATGCCCTATAGCCACGCTCAGAAACAGCAGAAGACAGTACCAAAATGCAAGTCTTCCACAAAAAATTCACAGAGACATATACAGGTTGGTCTGTCTTAAATCTGAGGTATTTGAAATCTAAATTCAGATTTCACACTGTTAGTTTTAATAAACAATATCTTAATATATTATAAAATGAGCAGTTTCCTGTTTTAAATTTTGAATTACTCAAATAGGCAAAAAAATTTAGGAGCAAATCACAACATTTAATTAAAAATGTTCTTTTTTTCCTGATTGAATTCCAAAATTAAGGAAAAAAATGTCAGTTTCTTTTTAGGTAAGTTGGTCTTTGTTTTCCTTCTTTCTTTAGTTTTCTTTTATAAATCTTCCCTTCCAGTGACTCCTTACGCTCTCAATCATCTTAACAGGCTAAAATCTGCAACTAATTTCTATAGCTGCATTTGGAAGGAGGAAAGCAGAGTGGCATCTACCAGATACAAAACCCTCCTACTGGTGCATGATAGACCTGTGTAAAAGAGCAAGGCTTGCTCCAGCAAAAATAACCATTTGAGATTGCCTGAGAAATGCAAAATTTTGTTCCTCTGGTTAGCACTTAGCCTGTCCTCTGCTTCATGAACCAGCCTGGGCTGTGAACAGCTTTACCTTTGTGGTTTTGAGGCAGTAACTGAAGGAATGCTGCAGGGTGCTCCTGAGCTCTAGCAAATATGCTGCCCTCGTGGCGAGCTGTGACTCGGGACCTGCCGAGATAGAATTACATCCATAACGTGATTTATTAATCACAAGCGGAGCTGAATAGATGTATCCAAGCCGTCAAGCCGTACCAGAACCTGTAACTTTGAATTAGGTGATTTGGGGCCAGGATAGAAAACAGTGAACGCTCTCAGTAAGAGAACTACTTAGCACTTAGCCTGTCCTCTGCTTCATGAACCAGCCTGGGCTGTGAACAGCTTTACCTTTGTGGTTTTGAGGCAGTAACTGAAGGAATGCTGCAGGGTGCTCCTGAGCTCTAGCAAATATGCTGCCCTCGTGGCGAGCTGTGACTCGGGACCTGCCGAGATAGAATTACATCCATAACGTGATTTATTAATCACAAGCGGAGCTGAATAGATATATCCAAGCCGTCAAGCCGTACCAGAATCTGTAACTTTGAATTTGGGGTGATTTGGGGCCAGGATAGAAAACAGTAAACGCTCTCAGTAAGAGAACGAACTACTTATAGCTACTGAAAGGAGTTGGTATGCAGAAAATTGTGTCTTAAATACCACTGGTCTTTGTGAACTGTGAGTAACAGCTCTGGTAAAAGAGGAACATAACGGCAACTGAGATACGGGTAGGAATCACAGTAAAAAACCAAGATTGGTTACATGCAGAAGTGCCAGATAAAAATAGGAAGAGACTCCGAGAGGCATAGGATAGAGGCACTGGAGGAGTGATTATGAAGAATGAAAAATATAGATATATTTAATAGGCCTTTTGTTTGATAACTAAGTAAACTCTCTGCTTGCTGTAACTGAGGAGTCAAGGGATAGCAGGTAAGTCCTATTTTGCCTAAATTAGAAAAGGCATAGTTCTGCATTTCCTTTGTTTTCCACCTCTAATGTAGTGCAAATATCAGGAATGCAAATACTAGGCATCACCTTTGTATCACTGTAATCGCCTCCTGTTTCTGTTCTTTGGTATTGTAAGACTGACAGAACTTGGTCTCTTGCTAAAAATTCATGTGGGTTATGCCTATGGAGATTGCTCAATCAGCAGGACAGTTGAGACCAGTTTTTTCTTCCTTTCTTTGCATCATGGCAGTTAAAAATCACCTTTCAGATGCCTCCTTCATCCCTAGGTTATAAAATACTATGAGAAGGTGGCAGAGGAAAGATTATTCAAGTCAAATGAAAAAAGAAGAGGACAGAAGAGAAAACCCACTCTGTTTAGAGGTTAGGATTCTGACCTGGGAAGGGTGAAGACACAAACTCCATCCAGTGTTTGCTCATATGCTTGCATGCGCATTTCACTATTGGATTCAATCTCTAATGGTCCTGCCGTATAATCTAATGCAGTGCTTTCTTGTTTGCTGAAGGAAGTTACATTTGAGAGATCTGAAGGGAACACCGGTTCTATACTGCGTTGTAGCAGTAATAAAAAAAAATTGCTCCTTGCATCATAGGCTCTACTGTGGTGGCAGTGTGGCTGTGGGCAGAGCCTATATGCCTGTCAATAGGCTTGATTGAAGCTCAGGTATTTAGCCACCAGTCAGGACAGATGATAATGACAGTACAGGTCTTGTCTTCACTCTACTAGTCCCACAATTCCTGTTTATCCCCCTGAGGATTGAAGTCAGAGGTGAAAGGACTGAAACGCTGTTTTAAACAAAAAAAGTACTTTTTTTTTTTTTTTTCTAAATAAAACTTTTAAAGGTGACTTCACTGCCCTGCATGGGCATCTGATTTGGCCATTGCCTCAGTTTTCTTGTCTGTAAAATTAAAATGTAGATACTTGTAGCACTGGAGTGTCATAAAGATTATTTCAATGGTTATAAACCCCTTTTGGAATTGTACAGTGATAAGTAGTATTTGTATGCAAGGACCTGAAAAGGGGTGTGTTTTGTATAATCTAGAGCTACTCTTTTATGTTTGTTTTGTGTGTAGATCTGGAGCGTAGCAGTAAACAGAGTGTAGAGAGCAAACATTTGATAGCATATTGTGGTGCATGAAAAAAACACGGATGCCCGAGTATATGCAGATGTGAAAGAATTAATGAACATTTTGAATAACAGGGGAACCTTTATGTTCAGAAATAGCAGTTCCCATATATGTAATTTTATATATATGCATATATAGATACACATATTGCCACGTTCTCTTTCAGCTAACCTTTGTGTGAGAGAAACTTCTGCCGATGTCAAACGACCAGGAGGACATTAGCAGCTGATACCGGTGCCTGTCGGGTGCTGTTGGGTATGTCTCCCCACCACCAGGCTGGCTTCCCTCGCTGCTGCCACTGACCTTGCAAACAGCTCCGACAAAGGTCGGAATGGATTCATTGATCAGCCAGGCCAAGCATATGACAGTCTGTGCCTTAATTGAATCCCAAAAGGGGGCAGGCTGGGTTTTTATTACAGAGGCCAGACGATAGCACTCATTAAAAGCTCCACAGACTGTGTGGTTTACTAATTAGTTTATTATACAGACACCTTGACGATGGGCAAAGTTGTCATTTTGCCCTTTATCGCACAGGGGATGTTGTTAAAAGTTTAATCAGCTAACACTGACCAACTTAGCTTGGCAGGCTGTGGACAGTCATTACCGAGGTCACCCCTGCTGTAGCAATTCTGACAGGGTCACAGCATGAATCTCCAATAAAAAGCACGTTACACAAGGTAAGAGTGCACCTGAAAGGGAACCAGGAAAAGAGATGTGCCCAGTGGGGAGTCGGAAACAGATGGACTGTTAGGACAAGTGAAGCCTGTTATGGTTTCTCTTTGCTTACATTTTTTAACATATGCTTTTTGGAAATATGGGGAGGTCTGAGCTATTGCTGTGATATGTTCATTAGAACGCAAGATAGCCTGAACCAACCGGTGTGTGAACAGGCATTAAGTATCTCTGGTTTTGAGAAAGCAGGGATGATTTCGCTAGTTAAGCCTAACACCCAGGTAATGGGCTGGCCCAGAGTGATGGGAGAACTTGCACTGGGAAAACTGAAGACTGAGACAAGGCAATTGTCCCCTAATGCTGCTTTTCTTTCCAACATACTCTGGGTAATTTTGTACTGTAATGCACCTTAGTATCTTTATTCCCTTCAGGTGTGGGTGTGTGTTACAGCCTCGAGAAGCTTTTCATAAGGTTACCTTTACTTAGTTTTACTACAGTGACATCTGAAAGTCCCATCAGAGTTCAGGGCCTGTTAATACTCAGTCTTACACAAACAAATGCCCTGTATCAGCTCCACATCAGAAGACACAGAGTATAATTAACTATGTCAGATTAAGGCTGATGTGAAAAACAGAGGGAAAATGACAAAGGTCCTTGATCTTCTTTTCAGAGTCCCATTGACTAAACCATACTGCATCTTGATCTTTTTTCTTTGGAAACTAGCTCAAAATAAAAATCTGTCTATCAGTCACACCTATGAGTCAACTTCAATCAAACCCGAGACTGGATAGGGGCCTCAGTTCCTTCAAGTCTTCTGGAAGTTGGTATTTTCCACAAATGATGGTAGAAGGGTACCATTTGTAATTATTTCCTTGAGGGAAAGACAGGGGAAACAGCAGTCGTCCCTGCTGCTTGGTCTCAGCTGGCTGGCAAATCAATCGGTCCGTGTGCCTGTTGTAGCAGATCAGCCATGGCATGTGCTGTCTCTTATTGAGCCACAAAGAAACTCAGGTAGGGGACACAAAATGGATGGAGAATCTGTGATAGACCACACGGAACAAGAGGGTGTTTGAGGGCAGTTTGGGGAAACACCATAATTTTGTGTGAAGGAAGTGGGGAAATGGGATGACATGAGCAAATGTGTTTAGAACATGATCTTAAGGAAGGATGGAAAAAAAAAAAGAGTTTTTTGAGGTTGGTATCTGTAGAGGATATGTGACAAAATTCCAGATAACATGAGACTTTATTAATTGCTGTGCATGGAACAAATAATTTCTTTGGGTGTAAAGTAGTGTGACATGAAAAGAAAATCACATTCCAATCCTCGAACAGTATCATGACAGAAACAAGGTAGAGATGACCCCACAAGGAATCTCCGGAGCCTGAGTTTCAGTTTACAGGAACACCATCATGTCATCTAGAACCTGGAAATGACTGGACCTGAATGCACACATTGCTGGAAACAGCAATGAACAAAGATACCCACAATACTGAGTCCCAGCTACAGCCTGCGGTAGAAAAAATGCTTGTTGAACTGGAAGGGTGTAATAAGTGTGGTGACTTTGTTACCCTTATAGGGTATTAGGATATTTATTCTTGGCTCTGGGTCACCTAGGAGCCTGGACGTGACTGCATTTTGGCATTGCCACAAAGTGCTGTCTGTGTTCTTTGTCTGAGGTTTAGGTTAGGGTCTCTCGTTTCAAATGCCATTCACAACCAGCAGCTATAATTCCAGAGTAAACAGTTCACAAACTGTAAAAAATACTAGATATACAGGACATGTTATCTTCCGGGAGCTGGAGCAGTATATGAGATATATTACTTTTGTTTCACTTATAATTTCGGCTTTTTTATTTGTACATAGACATTAGCTGAAATTCTGGCTTTGGTGAATCAAATGGGGAATTTGGTTCTTGACTTTGGTTCTTGAGTCACAAGAATTTCATAAAATAGAAATGAAATAAAATTTCATAAAAAATAGAGAATTTCATGTGGAATATTACCGCAGCTATTTGAGACTTGTTTCCTCCAGCCATATGCCATTTAGAATTGCATCACATATCAAATGAAGGTGGAAAGGTAGGAGACCAATTTTCTTGTTTCACTTTGGCTTTTTTCTTCTCCAAATGTCCAACACATCCACTTTAATATTCCAGCGTTGTGGAAGACATGAATGGCAGAGTCCACGTCAATCATGTTCAATCCAGCATAACTAAAAGAAACACAAAATGCAACCTTGAAACGAATAGGTTAGTATCTCTGTCCAGATAAGGCATAAACTATGGTCCTGATTCTCACATGCCCAGGGTGAGAATTTTGCCAGACCACGCTGTAGCTTTTTCAGCCCAGAAACCTTGGTTCCTTTGCCAAGAAAATAAGTCCTAATGCAGGGGAGCTCATATGTATGAAAGTCTCATGCTGTTCTGGAGCTGAGATACAGAGATGGGCCCAGAAGGCTGGTGTCACCATCATATTCCCAGATAAATGCATATGGGGATACAAGAAGGTAAAGCACAACCTGGTGTGCTGCAATGTGTACTATTCATTTTCATTCGAACATTAGCATAAGGTACAGCGGCAGCAAATTTATATCTGTCATCATATGGAGTAAAGATCAATGAGTGTCTACTTACAATATGTCCTGAGCGCAGCGCGCTGTGGGGTGTGCGATAAAGGGAATGTGAGAGGGAGCCAGCTCCGTGGCAAAAAACAACAGATGCACCTCTATTCACGGCAACATTATCTGAATGCTTAGGACAAGAACACAAAAAGAATGTTGGACGGACCCTCAACTCGCCTTCATCAGCATAGCTCCCTTACCTTTAATTTTTACTAGCTGAGTTTGGCCCCTGTCTCTGTTCAGAATATGGATCCATTCACATTATTCACACAGGAATCTGGGCAGAGTATATTGCAACACTGGGGCAAGCAATGGGTCATGTAAAATGGAGGTACCATTGCTAGTTAACATGTCTTGGTAGTCACCCCAGGAGTCTTCTCACAGTGACAGATTGCTCTGTTACAACCACACAGGCAAACGCTCCATCATTAACTCACTTTAAAAAAAGCTGCCTTAACTGTGAAACTAAAAGACTCCAACTTTTCCTTTTGCTGTAGCTCCCTCAGGCAATGAAGGAATTTGCGATGTGTGTCAATGAGACATTTGAAATCTCACACATTTAAATCGTCCCGACTTCAACAGCATTTTAAATACACTGAAACTAGCAGCATTTCTAAATTCAAACACTTACCAGTTTCCTTCCCACAAGCTTGCTCCTACAAGCCTCAAAGGCAGTAGAAAATGTTATTATGTGAACAAAGTGTCTCTCTGTAGCTGAATTAAATATAAATCTATTAAAAAGAGAGAGAGATAATATAATAATTAATACGTCGTGTTACTCTATTACCTTTCCATTGCAGACTAAAGGTATTAATTCAGCCTTAGCCCACCATTTCTTTTCCCATTTTATAAATAGAAAAGTTGAGGCAATGAAGGGCCAAAGTGATCTAACTGAAGGCACAAGGCAAATTAGTGTCAGGGCAGTCATAAAATCCTGGAAATCCAGTTCCCAGTGTCACATCCACTGTTCTGGCACCAACCTTACTGCAAAGCAAAAATACAACAGAAAAAAGGTGCCACCAACAGGGCTATCTGAAAATGGAAATACAAATGACTACAATGAAAAACAACAGTGAATCCTCAGTCCCCAAATCTCAGCCTCAGAAAGATGTATGGCTCAGTGGAAAGAAACCTCTAAGTACCATGGCCATTAGTTCAAACAAGCTACCGCATGCATTCAGGGGTGGGCAAATCACGGTAGCTTCACCGCATCACGTGTGGCATTTCTCAGTGTATGTGAAGAAAATCTCATAATCCTGTCCTCCAGTCTTTCACCATGCAAGTCAGTGAGGAGTCCCCATTAAGTTCAGCTGTGTGAGACGGCAATTAAGCAGCGATTAAGAGTCACACAATACAGCCCACTGGAGGGATGAGCTGAGTTTTGGCTAACATGATCAGCAAACAAACTCTTTTGAAGTGCTTAGATATAGTGCGTTAGAAAAAGTACCCAGCGTGAGGAATTACTGTTCTGCCCTCACGTAGACATAAATCCGGGCTTCACTCAGCCCTGTAGATGGATGGACCTGTTTATCCTCCAGAGGGACTTTACATGGCACCAGCAGGCTGCCCACAATGCAAAATCAGGCCTTTAATGATTGCTTGTGAGAACTCAGAACGACAAAGCATTTCATTAATCGTCCATTCCTAATCAGTCTCCTAATAGATCTATAAATGAATAAATACCCCAAGGAAATTGCTACTTTTAAAAAGGAAGAAATTGGGTACCACTTTGAATATTGGCAGACACAAGAGTTGCCTTTTAACTCTGGAGTCATTCAACTTTTGTTGGAGTGTTACATAAAAGCTTTTAATTTACCGAGTACCTTTTTGTGAGTCGAGGGGATCATTTGTGACTAATGAAGAGCAAAGAACATTTTAATAATAGTGACAACTGGCTTTGATATTAATATTGTCTCCAAAAAAGTCTCTTTTGAAGTCTCTGAGATTAGGAAAACCCTTTATATTTTATCCAACCGTGTTAATAAAATTGCCTTGCCTACATAATGCTCTCTCCAAAGCAAAAGTAATTTTCCCCCATTTAGTTCCCTGTGCTATCCTTTCGATATTTTTATATACTTTTTTTCTCACTTGTCATTTTTCTGTGCATCAACATTTCTAATTTTTATATTAGTTTTCAGAAATCATATTTAAATGAAAACCCAAGTGTAATGCTCTATTTCTTATAAGAACCTGAACATATTTCATATCTTTAAAAATGGGAGCCTTTTTGCATGTCATGGATATTTCTTGAGACATTTTTAGGGGGGAAGCAAGACTATGCTTATGATCTTTCAACGTTTCTTAGAACTTCTGGAGCCTATTAAAGGATCAAAAAAACCAAGTCACCCAATAGCGATACTGTTAGGTGAAGATCCCTTCACACGTTTACCTAGATAAGGAGATTTAGCTGATATCCAGAAACACACAAATTTAAAATGTTGCTGAAAATGACATTTTCAGTTTAAACAAGACACCCGCCCTAGAAATGCTCTGCTACTCCAGTAGGATTTGCCCTGGGATCGGAACAAAAGCACAAATTAATACAGGGCCTTTATCCTCCTCAGGAGATAACACATTGTCCCCGTGTGCTAAGGAACATGGTATATCCACACCCAGTAGTAGGCTTTATGGTTCCTGACCACTTCTCATTTATTTTTTCCAAGTTGAGTTGCAATCCCAGTGTAGGAGTGTTGAATTGAAGTTTGAAGTCTTCTTCAGGAAGCTATCAGTTTTGTAGAAATTATAGCAGAAGAGAAGGAAAACATTAATCTCGTTCTGTTCTAGGTCTGATGTTTTACAAACAATGCATTATAGATGTTACTTATATACGACAGACCCTGAGATCATGTCATCTCTTCAGGTGGACGTGGGGACAACCACAGCTGAGAGTAGGTTAATTCTGTTTTGTTCGAGAGTGCTGCATCCCTAAAAACTTTATTACATCTCACAGACTTGTTAAAGTCGTAGTGAAACAAAACATTTTTCTGAACTGAGAGACACATCAGTATTTAGTTCCACTGAGGGGCATCAGCTACAAATGACTGATGTGAAAAAAGTGTCTCTAAAAAGCGGTGAAAACAATATAACAGTCCTAGTTCCACTTGGGTCTAAATTCTGTCTTCATTTAGTCTTTAATTTTTGAAATGAAACACTACTCAATTTTTCCATGGTTTTCAGAGAGGGTTACAAGTTAAAGCAATACACTTGTTTAAGAATCTTGTTGAATCAGGACTGCATATGATGTATTGCAAGTCATGAATCATTTGAAGCGTAAACCAGAAAAATTTCTTTTTCTTCAGTTTCTTTCCTACTGCCCATGATGTATTCCCTCCAGCTCTTCCTTAATTAGGGAAGTTAAGACCAGTAATTCATCTCCAGTTGTCTCCTCCAAGCAGCAGCAGCAGTAGGGACATTAGCATAGACTGAGCTCCAGACGTTTTGCCATGTGCTCTAACCCTAATGAGTAGGTTCCCATCAGTCCCAAGAAGCAATGCTATTGTTCTTGGTACCTTTTCCAAAGACGAGAGAACACAGATAGCAGTCTACTCAGAACACAAACACAGAACAAAGCAAGTCTGCAACCTTGTGCTGATTTCTGAAGATGCCCAGTGTCCTCGATATGTTAAATAGTGTCTGTCTGTGTTATACTCAGTGAGGGACAGAAAAGCGTGAACCACCTCTCTCTCTTCTTGGGGGAGTCCCTCATAGCACATGTTTTGGGTAGTTCTGACCAAATCCAAGACCAGTTTCCTGTTTTGATTTTAACTATTTTTAGTTCCAGGAGAGACTGCAAGCTTTGCACCACCTTTAACCAGAAACTCCAGGCATGTGATAAATACGTGCAGTTTTGACACAGAGAGGAGTTTGCTATGGGGTAACTAAACATAGGCCTACAGCTCATATTTACGGACTAGTTTCTAAAAAAGGGATGATAGGTCTAGGCTGCTGACTCAGCCTTTCCTACCTATATAGGGATGCTGTTGCTAGAGTAAAGATAACCAAGAAGGTTATCCTGTGATCTTGCAGGAGCCAGAGTGCCCACAGAGACTCACTCACTTCTACTGCACCTCAAAGTGGGAGGAAGAAAGGACCTTGGCAAGTGTTCGTTCAGATGAAGAAACCTTTTATGGGAGTATCTATAATGCTTCATTTGGAATGCCTGTGTGGTAACTAGAGCTGGATGACTGTATAATAAGGCTCACTGGCTCTCTGATAGAAACTTTCACAGAGGAAGAAGTTACTGATGAAAGTGAACGGGCTTTTGTGTGTGTGTGTTTCTTGTGTGGCTTGAGGTTTCGTCTGGATTTCAGTGCCTGTAAAATGAGGGACAACAGGGGAGCAGGCCACAAACCTTAACTCCCTGTGCTCTCTTCCTGAAAGTGAAGGAAAAGCATCAAAGGGAATGAGAGTGACAGACTCTCTAACTGAAAGGCATTGTGTATTCTTGCTTTAGGTCACAGCCATGGTTTGCATCACAGAGAAAAGTCTGGCTAATTTAACATTTATGAACTCCGTGTTTCCAGGGTGCAGCCTTAAGTGGGCTTGGAAATTTAGGGTGATAGTGCAAAGTTACAGTCATATTTTTTAATTTGGGTTTTACTTTTGGCAAATTTGAAACTTTCTGTTTATGCCTAAGTGTTGGATGACTCCTCTATTATGGATTCTCTGCTCATCAGGATGAAAAAGCACTACCATGTCACCAAGTTTATACCAACACTTTTACATATATACTTCCTTTGTTCATAAAATGTACTAAAACATTACAATATACATATGAATGTAGAGAAAACATCAATGAAGACTGTATAAATTGTTCCCATCAAACGCAGAGGAGCACCTTGCCTAACTGATGTTTCTACATTCATGTTAAGTTCACTTCACATAGGGCTCAATAAATGAGAAAGTGAAAAAAGAAATGCACGTAAAATATTTGTTATAATAGGTTGGAAACAGCATGGCACAGAACTATAATTACTGTATTTGTAGTTCTGAGACAAAGTACAAGCTAGTTTTTTTCCAAGATTTTAATAATTTTACAGATGTTGAAAGGTGTTTTGAAAATAGCTTTCAAGCTATTTCATCTTCTTGCTAATTTGATCTTTCAAGTGCTCAGTATGCAATTTGTTATATATATATTTGTATATATGTGTGCCCGTACCATAATCATACCATCTCAGTTATGAGAGCAAATGGGCTCGCTTGAGTAAGTGCTCACATTCACAATGCAATTGTGAACTGGTGTACTGTGAACGTAATAAAACGGTGTTCCACTACTGTGCTCCAGTACCAGGCTTCAGCTACAAGGCGTCTTCTTTGAAATGTAAAATATCTTTTTTGTCTTATACACCAACAGAACAGGAAGATCAAATACACAAAGCTTTTTTTTTTAATCAGCTGACAGGGTGATTTGAAGGACAGAATTTGTTAATAGGAAACACAATAAAGTAAACCCCATGCCTTCAGTTAGGTTGTTGGGGTATGTTTTGGATAGATTCTGCTAGTTTTGATGCTGCCCAGTAGAATCCCTCATTAGTCCGCTCATTAGCTACTGGACTGGCTGAAAGAAATTCCCAAAGGGTTTTTGCTCTATTCTTCACTAAAAAAAAAAGTTCAGCTGTCCAGCACAAAGAGATAAGAGATTCATATAAGCAAAGAATAAGTTAGAGATCACTTTGACAAACGTGAACTTTGCCTATTATTTCTGGGCGGGCTGAAATAATCCAGAAGAGGAAAATGAGAGAATGATTGGAAAACTAGAATACAGGAAATAGGCAAACGTAGTATCAGATTTTTAAACAGGGAAGAATTGCAGATAAAGGAATTCTAGGCCAAATAGATAAGGAGCAATACTCAACCCACCTGTAAGCAAAGGATGTAAAAGTGATAAGTAACAACTGACAGATACATCAGACTAAGAATCTGTCAAACCAATCATGTTTCCTTCAGTGGAAGGATAACAGGATTCGTGGAATGAAGTAGTTGTGAGTCACCATCAGATTCTGACATGATTTGAAAGACGTTACCATAAATAAACCAAGAAAATGCAGAGCAGGCAAGGACTGTAAGCACATCAGGTTAGAAAACTGAATTAAAAAAAATAGTTATACATGGGTTTCTATTAAAATGGAGTGATGCAGAAAAGGAGGAGAGGGGTCATACTTTGACCTGTCCTGGACTTGGTATTATTGCCCATTTTTGGTAATGAAAGGTGGAATTGAGCATATGTAATAATTTTTTGGATTATACCCAATTGGGACAAGTCGCAAGCACCTGGGAGGACAGGATTGGAGTTCAAAACAGTCTCAGGAAATTAGAATCATAGTCTGGAAAAATAAGAGACAGTTTAATAAGGCCCAGACCAAGGTGCTATGCTTATTTTGATTCATCCTGACCAAACTCATGACTTCTACACAAATACAAGATGAGGGAGGGCCGCTTATGCAGCAGATTTGCCAGAAATGGTTTGGGGGTTATAAGGAATAATAATCTGTACATAAATCAATAATTTTAACCACTTGTACTAGGATGTATAAAATAAAGTGTCACATATAAATCACAGCAAGTAATCTTTTCCATCTTCTGGTAAAGCCTTCAACTCTCATCTCCTGTTCAGGTTACTACATTTTAAGAGATGTGAAGAAAGCAGAAGCAGTCCAGAGGAAAGTGACAAAAATGATCAAAGACCTATAGAAAAATATCTTACAAGCAAAATTTGAGAGGAATGAGCTTGCTTCGTCTGGAGATCAAAAAACTGAAGGGAGATGTAATAACAGTTTTCAAATTAGTTGATTCCTGTGAAGTGAATAGCAGTAACTAAACTTCAGTGTACAGGGAAGGTAGAAGGAGGAGGATGGCGAGGGGTGTTATGTGGAATATCAGGGTCCCTCTCTGTCTACGATTTTCCACCCACTCTCAAAAGAAGGAAAGAATTTTCTTCCCCTTCGTACCTCAGTCCTTTCTAAATTAAAATGATTCACTAGATTTAAGCCCTGGAGTCTAAGTTAGTATTTAGGCAAGCGTTAAATGTAAAACTTTCAAAAAAAACAATCGGGTCTCTCTTTATTAGAGATTTAAGCATATGATTAAATTTAAGCCATTTGAGCACTTTAACTACTCAGGTGATTGAAGTTGGATGTTGTTTGTTACGTATATCTGAACTTAATCTACGTTTTGACTAATATATGTGTGCTTTGCCAACTTAGTTCCTCTATTGCTTGGGAACTTATACATATTTAAATAGAAAATTGATGCAGATGAACAGACGTCTCAAATTTCTGAACGTACACATTATAGACCTT
>NW_010552301.1:69299-74825 GCF_000687285.1 Phaethon lepturus | reverse complement strand
CTTTCCCTCACCGGCAGGGGGTCTATACATCAAGAATTTGTATTCTGACCTTATAGTTTGAAAGGTATTGAGTGCTTTAGCCTCCAGTATTGAAATCATTGGATGTCTGTTGCTGACTCAGACGGAAACAAGGTTAAGCCTGTAAATAGTAACATTATTGAAAATCACTTTTTTAACTGCAATTTCCTGACTAACACTGAGGCTCATTTTATCAAACCTCCCCTAAAATCATGTGTGAGGGCTTGTACACCTGCACAACTATTAACAAGCTGCTGGAAAAGCAGTCAGCTTTGCCCACATTTTTGGGAGGACACTTCTGAACATGTAGCTATTAAAATAGTAATTTCTTTGTTACTCTGCATTCCGGGAAGTGACTGTAGCCCAGACCTACACTGACACTGCACACCCGCGGGGGCCCAAGCGTCACAGCTACCCAGCTTTTCTATGGAAACCCACACAAACATGTCACCGCTGTTAATTCATTCCTCCTCCACTGAGAAGGGTGAACGGGTGTAAAAGAATTGCCACATCCCAAGCATTAGGAAAC
Source organism: Phaethon lepturus (assembly GCF_000687285.1). NCBI lineage: Eukaryota > Metazoa > Chordata > Aves > Phaethontiformes > Phaethontidae > Phaethon > Phaethon lepturus. Next base: position 74,278 of record NW_010552301.1, on the reverse strand, counting down.
GTGTGGAATATCTGTTCCTGTAGAGCTACAGGAAAACCAATGGCCAAAAGGTGGCATCTGATGATAAACCATGAGGAGCTAAACTCTGCAAGTTGGGTGCATGAGGTTGTAGTTTCGTGCATAAATCCCTTTGTGAATCAAGCCCGTAGAGACCAGAGAAGAAAATTCTGGGAGCTACTATTAGAATTAACACTTCCTAATGGATTTTTTGTTTAATCTTTATTTTTTTAAATCTTAATGCTTACAGCATTACAGCATAACCCAAATTACAACAGTGGGGTAGAAACTCATTCTCTACTTTCGGGTAAAAGATCATTTTTCTATTAAACAAATCTGTAAAAATATAATATAATGTTGCATGCTTACTTATTTGTTATGATTTTATTTTTTATTTTAATATCTTTCTAATGGTTATTCAAAATATTTTGGTTCTTTTTTCCAGCTGAGGACTGTTTTTTAAGCTAAAACACACTGTGATACTGTCAAACTAATACAGTATGAAACCTGTCTATTGCATAAAACCAGAGTATGTTTTAATTAAGTAGTAGAAATTGTTGCTCTTTGCCATTTAGGCATAATCATCTTTGCTGCTGAGAACAAATATAATGATGAAAAGTGAAGGTCAGATCCTCATCTGATATGAATCAGCTTTGTTTCAGTTGTTTCAGAGCAGTTACTGGAATTCGCACTTTATGAAGTCCGTGGCATACTGTCAGTTACCCCTGTGGGAAGCTACTTTTAAGAAGCTCTGGTCTGCACTACTTAATGTAACGTTATGCAAAGACTCACGTTATACACGTATGACCACTCAAAATATGCCCAACAAATAGGGAAAATCTCTACCAGACTCCACAGCTGTCAGTGTAAATTGTGCAGTGTCAGGGTCAGGTAAAAAACCTGGCTCTTGGGTTCCACCTGCCTGCAGTTGCCCAGCCCAAACTCCTACCGTGAAGGTTGCTTGTAACCGGCTTTGGGAGCAGCTGATTCTGTAGGAGACGTTTTGGTGACGTGGGGAATCAAAGGTTGAAATGGACACCTCAATATCTGTACAATTTTGCCTGTGGGGTGGAAGGTGTCTGATGACGTACAATGAGTTTACCAGTTCTTGCTGTGCTCGCTACTGTCTCTCATAGGCATGCATCTCACTGGCTAAATTTACATTTATGCACCTAAACAGATAGCATAGAATAATCATAATAAGGGTATTTGAAGGAATTATTTGTAAACTGATCTGCCCTACTTCTATTTTGATCTACTCTTTATTATTCTGAGTTGTCCTCACTGGTGCAGGTGATTCTGGTGGGAAAGAACATCAAGGGGTTTTTTTGTTTTAATTCTTTCACTTTTAAAAAATTCCTGTTAATTGCATCTTTTTCTCCCTTATCTGATCCAGTAAAACAGCTAAAGTCTGATACGGAGTGTCAGTAAATTCAAAAGCTGTTATGAATAACTAGTTGGTAGTATTGCACAGTGGATTTCCCGAGGTATTCCATAATAGAAACAAACATGTTCTGGCAGTACAATATTAAGACATACAGCTTTTCAGCACTTTCTGTGCTTCCAACAATTAAATTACAGTCTACCCTGTGCTGGGCTATAGAGGGAGGAGCAGAATTCTGTTCCCATACGACTCTGTGGAGTATTAAACTTAGTTATTTTATTAACTAAAGGCTCTCTTGGGAAAGCCAACTAAAATTATCATATCCTCTCACACACATAATGTAATTAAGGCCCCTATACAAAAAAGTACTTAAGCACATGCTTTACTTTAAGCACAAAGGTAGACGTCTTGATTCAATCAGGATTACTGCTGGGTTTAAAATTAAGTGCATGCGTAAGTGCTTTGTACTGAGGTTCCTATCACCAGAAGAGCTAGAGAGCTATCAGCAGATAAGTTTTGCCTAGTTATCCAGAATTAAAATGGATGAGCTACAATGCCTTTTCCCCTCAAGTTACTCTTGATGCCTACTCAGAACTTTCTGCACAGTGAAACCCGCAAGGTCTCTGAGGTCTCATCTTGAGAAAAAAAAAAAAAAAAGGTTATTTTTGGTTTGCAGTGGGCACCACATCTTTATTTCCTTATTTTAGGCCTTTGGTTGAGATTTCATTGATTGCAAAGGCATTTAAAGGGTATTATATATTATCATTGATTTTCTTAAATGACTGTCCTAAATGAACACTGAGAAAGCGTGAGAATAATTGCCCTGAGAGTGAACTTCTCAGTACATATATTTTTTTGCATGAGCATTTTGTGGTCAGCACAAGGTAAGCTTCAGCCATCTAATGTTGCCAGAATTTTACATCACTGACCTGTGAGACTGCAAGTGGGACTATTCCCTGGTACCCTTCTGTGTCTATGGGCGATGGTGTAGTGTTGCTGCTCCAAATGAGAACTTCAGTCATGCCCCAGAAATAAGATAGAAAACCTCAAATCAAGACTAAAGGAGATAAAAGGAGTTGAGTAGCTGTTCTAAGTTACCTGTTCTGGATTTGAACTGTTCTATTGCAAAGATAAAATTACCTATAATATAATGCTGGCATCCTCAATCATGCTTTTATACTCATGTAGCAGTGTACAAGAATGTACACCTACACTCTCCTATGACATATACATATACCCAGGTGCTCCAGATTTATGACATGCTTGCCACTGTGTCAGGGTTGGCATTTTTTGTCAGGGTTGTTTTGACAAATTCAGGAAAATGAGGTAACTCATGATGTTAAGATTCCCATCAAGTTTATTTATTTATTTGTTTGTTTGTTTGTTTGTTTGTTTATACACCTACTGAGATAAGAGAAGAGAGGACAGAAAAACCAACAGACTCTGGGTGTTCCATGAAGAATAGGAAAACTCTGGAGATCAGTTTAACATTAGCTAGATATTGTTTTATATATTTGTGACTTTCAAATACCATGTGTTACAGGCATTTCCTCGCACTACAAACCTGGAGTAGCCAGGGGGAGTGTGTGTGTTGCCCCTCACTCCCCTCTTGAACACAGCTGTAAGTGTCTGAGGTGTAATGGAAGCGCTGCCGTTCTTTGGTCATTCTCTGCTGGGTACCAGACATTTGCATCCAGGCAAACGTCCTGACGATGGTGGTGAGCCAGGAATGGTGCTGATCATGCTTCACTTTCCTTTTAGACAAATCTTTGTTCATCTGGGTTGTCAGAATCCTATCGCTCCTGAGCACTAATTTCGGATAGAAAATGTTGAACAACGAACCACGTGCGTTATCTTTTGTGCTTTTACATCTACCTGCTTCTTTCCCCTTCTCTTCTGTTTAGTCCTAAATGCATCTTTTCCTCTCCTGGCTGTCAAATGTATCTTATACTTCAAGTGAAGGAGAAAATCCCTTAAGCCACGATGCCACATGTTCAATGCAATCAAAAGGAGTTTGGCTTGTGTTAATCTAGGTGTGCTATATTGTGTGCACCGGGGGGTGGTGTATGTGCCATATTCGAGAAACCATACATTACTTATCTCTGAGCTGTAGCACAGAGAAATAAACAGCCATATGGCAAATGAACTTCATTGTTTATTGCTTGGGTTTATTTGTTTCAAAATAGCGCAGTGCCACAAATCCAGAATATTAACAATGCTCCATCTGGAAAGTAGAAGGTTTTGCTACTTTGCCATCCCAGCATGTTAGCTTTCTTGAAAAACTTGCTCTCCCCGCCTCCCTGCCTTGCACCTCAGGGATTTGCTGTAGCCAGGGAGGTCAGTGAGAACAGAACATCTTTCTTTTGTCTTTGCTGGGCTCATTAAAAACTCAGATGCACAGAGCAATATGTCAGATATGTAATAAAAGGAATCAAGTTAGAGATATAGCTTGACGATTTCTTTACTCCACCATTTCTCTTCCTTTTAAGAGAACGGAGTCATTTCTCGTTCTGCCGTTCTTTGGCTGAAAGGGCTGTTGGACAAAGTCAGTGACCAGCTCTATGCATTTGTTATTCCAACGTAAAATGGAGGTAATTCATACCACTATAAATAAAAAGCAATGATTATTACAGTATGTAACTATCATTTTTCATTTTTCCTACATTGAAATGCACTGCTATATTAACCAGGCCTCCAAAGAATGTGTAGGTATAATTCAGCAAGGTCTGGGCTACTATTCACTTTACTACTGTTTCTTTCCATGTCAGAATAACTTTTTGCCATCTAAATCACTTAAAATAAATTATTCTTGGCCAATATTTCTAACCTCTTAGGAGCACAAAGTCACAGTATTCATAACCACACAGTGGTGTTCTGATACACAGCCTGTTTTGCAGAGTTGACAGTTTAATCTCCCTTGTATATAACTGTCCTAGTTTCAGCCAGTATAGAGTCGGTTTTCTTCACAGAAGCTAGTGTGAGGCTTCAAGTTAACAAGTTAACATGTATTAATGATTTACCACTTGTGTTAACTAACTATAGGCCAACTCTTAACGAGTAACAAACACAATTGCTTAATTTTCCATATGAGAAGTTTAAAGTAGCATTTTTTTAATGCCTATTGTGACAGTCAACACCATGCAAATGGAAACTTGGGAAATTTTGTCAAGAGAAAAGTAGCAGTATAATTCCCCTTTAAAAATGAGGTATGAAAAACAAAGAGGAAAGTTGTTTGAAGACACAAATTAATATTTGCAAGTAACTAGGTTGTTGTGCTTATTGGTTATGATTCATCAACAGAGCAGTGGCAACCGGCTGTGTGGCTGTGTGAATGGTTACACATCTGTTGCAAATGCCATGTAGAATATTAAAAGGACCTTCATGCTCCATGTGTAAAAGGGCCTGGGACAGGTCAGGAGCCAGCGAACAAACAAGAACATAGTAAGGAACACAAATACAAACATTTGTGTATGAAATTACATCTGTCCATATGCTTGTTGTACAGAGCTGAAAACATTACCTAAGTGCAGATACCATTTCTCAACTTGAAGACCATTATCCTTTTCTTTTATTCTTCTTATCTCTTCTCTCCTCTTTC
>NW_010552301.1:31420-69268 GCF_000687285.1 Phaethon lepturus | reverse complement strand
AATGGAACTTGCCATTCCAGGTCAGGTTGGACGGGGCTCTGAGCAGCCTGATCTAGTTAGAGATGTCCCTGCTCATGCTAGGGGGGTTGGACTAGGTGACCTTTAAAGGTCCCTTCCAATCCAAAGATTCTATGATTCTATGATTCCTTTCAGATTTTAGGGGGAAAAAAAGTACAGTTATGTGTAATATGTGAGCATATTTTCAGTGTCTTTAGCTCTTTTCATCTTTTGCATTCCTCAAGCAACCAGAGGTGTGAGTGAGTATATTAAAAACTTCTACAATCATGAACAATGAAGTTCTAATTATAGGGAAGTGCCATACTGTAGTCAATCTCTCCACAGTTCTAATTATAAGACATCATCAGATTAAATTAATAAATAATGAAAGTTAATTTAGAAGAAGTTCTGCAAAAAATGTAAATGACATTTTTACATACAAGTAGAATTTGTAGTTAAACTGAAAAACGTCATACAATAACTTTATAGTTGCATGCAAAAGTCTGTGAATTCTTTGCTTTTGATCTTTTTCCTCAGATGTACTGGTGTATCATGTAGGCTGTCAAATGGACGTGCTAATTATCCATTTACAAAATTTCCTGTGCTTAGTAACAGATATAAACTCAAATGAAACAGTACTGCAATCTATTCTAGGTACAGACAGCGGTGCTTTGTGCTCTACTTTGTCCTCTGTACTCATTCTTCCTCTTCACCTGTTGACGATTTCACCTTTCTATATTTTAAGACCTATGTAACTCAATCATACAAGAGAGACTTAAAGTCTTTTCATGATGAAAGCAAACCGTTATAATATGCAAATTGTTATGCATTTAATTTACCTCTCATCCAAACTTAGATGGTTTTCTTTATTCTTGGCTTCTTGTCCTCTCCCAAAATCAACATGTATTGTTTTATTCTCTGTCTTTGTAATGTTATTATGAAACACAAAGCACCGAAGACAAGGTTCTTCTCTGATGCCTGCTTAATTTGGTAATTTCATTTGTATTTTCTGGAGTTTCACCCCTACCAGACAGATTACTGAAACCAGCCACTAGAAGGGAAAGGTAAGGTGTTTAAAAGTGACAAATGATCTGGGGATTCTGGAATTTTAGCTCTCAAATTGTATTTACAGTGTTCCCTGGAAGTCAGGGTCCTTTATTTATTTGGTGGCACTCAAAGTCGGTATTCACTTCTCAAACTTCTGGTCAAATGAACAAAACATATCCCTATCTATAAATCAGTGTTGAACAGCTGCTTTGCCTTTGGTTTTCATTGAAACAGGCATAAAAAGAAAATTCACTTATAAAAGACACAAGACTTCAAACTGCCAGAATTCCTTAGCTTCAATTTACTGCAGCTTTCTTTCTGGGATCCATACCCATACTATTACAGTTGTCAACAGCACAAGGTATGAGCTTGAAGTTGATCACAGCCTCAGATCTATTTAATGCTTTAGTATCAAAGCATTAAGTGAAAGGAATTTGTTCCTTATTTTTCTCCTTACAAGTGGTGAAAGGAATAATGGTGAAACAATGGGCAAAAAAAAATTTGAAGTATGGCCTTGTCTTCACAGCTTAGCAATGGACAGCCTTGAAAAATATGTGCCTGTTGAATAACTTTTTCTGCATATGGTGCTGTTTATGGCTGAGAATTCCTGTGCAAGTGACAGTGAAATGGAATAACCGTGAGGAAGTAAGTGCATTTATCTTGATCTCAATTTTAGCTACTCTTGTGTATTCTTAAAGCTCAGCAGCTAAAATCATGACAGATAGACTCTCTGCAACTGTTTACTGCTGTTGTCACCTCCCTCACCACAGTGAGATCAAAGTGGTCTTTTAGTTTCATATAAACACTTACTGTTCTAACGTATTTTACAGAGATAATAAGAGACTCCACCACCAGCTTTACTTGGCTTCTTCCAGAGCCTTCTTTCTTAAAATCGTATCTAGTGTTTCCTGGAGGTTGGTTTTTTTCCAGGAAGCACCTTTTCTATTCCCACAGCTACCCAAGAGCACAACTGCCATGACACACCCTCCCCTTTCATCTTTCCTACAGATTCCAACTCCTTCCAGAATATGACTTTGAATTTAGGGACTTGGTGAACTCACTGGAAAATCTTATCTCTTGTCATGATTGTGAAAAGCATCTCAAATAAGTGACTTAGCAAGAGCTGAAAAGGCAAAAACTGAAGAACCTAATTTTTAATGACATTATAACCATGTTTTCTTAAACAACTCCATGATTTCCATGGGACATAATTTATAGTTTCTGAATACTTTGACCTGGCTATAGTATAAATAGCCAGCAATAAAAAATTCATTCATCATATACACCAGTAATTTGCATTAAAGGTGAAGGATGCCTGCCTGCCTGACTTGCTGTAAATTAATTGCGAGATTATCAAACATTTTGCTGGATCTAAATTAAAGCATAAACCAGGGCGGGGATGAGGTGGTGGAGGGGGAAACAGAGGATGTCAAAATACTGTGGTTTTTTCTTGAATAAGTACTTATTATGTGATACTTTCACACACAGATTTTCAAGACTTCAGTCTAGTCATGAACATTATGTAGAAGAAACCAAAACGAGAGATGTAAAATAATCCTGTACACAAATTCCAGAATTGGAAAAATACCCCATGTTCTTAAATTTCAGCCTGGTGTTTTATTTACTGTATACCGTTGTGTCCCATGTAGGTTATGTTACTTGAAATTAACACTATTTAAATTCACATAAAACTTACTCCAAAGATTGACTTTCATGTGCTTCAGATTATGCTTCTGGAGTTCCACTGTGTATCAGAGACATAATGTAAAATACATCAGATTAGATTATCCTATACTTTTAAATTAATAGCTTTTCTTAATTTGACTACCTATAAAATGTATGTTTTTACTTACCTTTCTTCCAAGTCACTTGTAAAAGTGAATCAATATTGAGAGACTTCCCAGAAAATAAGAAGTGCTGTATTAGTGCAACAGTGTAGTGTAATTCCTTGTAAGATTTGCCATCTTAATGAGTGCTACCGGAAAGACAGAGTTGGTCTTCATGTGTTTCTAACTCCTGGACATTTTCTTGTGTCCATAGAGTTGTCGAGTGTTTTTTGAGATTGAGTCCTTCGTGACAGATTTGAATTCTACCCTTTCAGATAGCTTTAGTTGAACAACTTGACTTTCAAAATCATCCTACAGGATTTCTTGGGATCTGTCACACGCATAGGTTTTTGAAGGTTAAAGCTGTTAGCTCAGGACTTCTGTCATCAGCTTTACTGAAGACAAAGATGGACCAAACACAGTGCAACGCAGAGAGAGTTTGGTCTTAGGTTGCCAGCAGACAACAGTTTTAGACTATAATTATCGTTAATGAAATTCAGTGTTTAAGAGAAAAAATAGGTTAATCTGATAGAAGATTTAAAAGTAAACAGTATATTAAAGCAAAAGTAAGCTTTTGTATTTATTTTATTTCTTCCTTTCTGCTTGGAATAATTTTATATTTCTCCTGCCCACACTGAATGCAAATTAATATTAACACCTACTTCTTTCTAAGTTTTATAAAATTAGTTCAATACACACTATGTATAAGTGCAGGTTTTTTTTAATTTTGCTGTAATAATCATTGAACAATAAAGCAGTGATAGCAAATGCTAACATAGGTGTTAGTTTATTTCTTAGGAGTGTGTGTGTGTGTGTGTGTGTGCACATGTGTGTGAAATGTAGTTTGTAATCTAAACCTGGCAGGGGAGCTGTTACACTTCAGTAATATTTGTGAGGCTAACTTGCCGAGAATTCAAGCCAGATAGTTTGCTATTCCTTAGAAAAACTTAAAGGACACGGTAAAATCAAGGCAGACAACACCCAAATATACTTTTCTTACCTCATACAACTTCCCTTCATGCCCTAAAGGGAAACCTGCTCGCTCTGAATGAGTGTTCTCATTTAATTTCTAGTTCTGTCATTCTGCAAAATTAGAAATGTATTTTCCCAGTGTTAGTTATATCACATCTGGCCTCAGCACAGCTGGTAAAAATTTACTCTGTACATTGCGTGGTTTATTTCATTTGGATTTAATAGCTATCAAAAGCATGAAGTATTCAAAAGACAGATTTATGTATGTGCCAGGATGAAGCTGTATATGAAAAGTAGAAATGGGATTTCATTTAAAGGTATTGGTAAATAATATGGTTCTTCCAAACATTGGGGAAATTGGAATTTGAACTTTGAGAGTGTAGGACTGTTTTGAACATCAGTAACTTTGAGGCAAGCTTTCCAGAGTGGATCATGTTTAATATACATGTCGTCAATTCATGCAGGAATTTATTCTGAACTGCTTACAAAGATGGAAACCCAGCCCAATTTAACTGACATCACATGTTTTTTGTGAGAGTAAGAGAAAGTCACAGATCCCAAGGTCAGACAAATATTTAGAAATAGACTTCTGAACTTCTTTTTTTTTCTCATATTTTAAATACTTTGTTTTAAAGAGAGATTCAAACCAGGGAAACAAAAAGTGTTTTGTGGGTAAGGGGAAGCCCTGTTTACATAGACTGAATAGGAGAACGTACATTCTTCACTCTAGAAGCATAATAAACAAAACTATTCAGATTCAGATGGGTCCTTCCAGGAAAACACTCTGCAAAATAGAAATTATATGAAGACGCTCTTTGTTCTTCTTTCCATTGGTCATCCGCAGTCTTTGATTTCTGCAAGGTTCTCTTTTACTAGTGAGTCCTTGCATAATTAACAATAACAGCAAATTTTTTACATGTGACTGCTCACAAAGAATATTTTTAGGATGTTTCCTCATTTCTTGTCTTTAATTTGTGTTGCTTCTATATCTTATGAACAGCATCTGTCTGGAGTGCCTATGAAATGATAGTCAAAATCTTCTTCCTCTTCCCCTCAATTGCTTAGGTTTAGAAAAGTGACTGTGTTGTAGTCCCACTAAAGGTGTAAGTGGAAGGAAATTGCAAGACCAAAACTTCAGTTGTGTCCTGTATGCTATTTGTCCTCTTGGAGCAGGACATGGAAAGGACAGTGCTGGAAAGCTTTCTCATATGCAGTATCAGGGGTGTTTTCACAACTTCTTAGAGAGTACAGAAACATCCTGCATCCCACATACATCTCACCTGGCAAAGAGATTGGAGCAAATATTGGGGAAAACATGGGTTTGAGGTCTTTTTTCTTCACTTCCTCTATCATTTTGTCTTAACAGGTAGACATGAATTTGCTCTGCCTATGCTTTAGGCCAGCAGGACGCAAGCAAGTGGCTCTCCAGAAATTTTAATAGTGGACAGCTTGAGCTCTTACACCTCGGCAGGATTTAGTAATGCAGGCTAAGCAGCACTCTGGTTGTGTGCCTTCTACTTCAGAGCTGGTTTGTATCTGGCTAATCTGGAGCACGGTAAGAACTAGTCTGTAGCCTGCCATGCACAGGCAACATTTAGAAGCGCTTCCTTAAACTCAAGAAAGTTACATTTATTTTAGAAGAAAGCAGAGATCATCACCTAATCCTTTGACCACAGGTGCTGGCACGTTAAGAAGAATAACAAATATCACAACAGTCCCAAAGAAAATAGTGAGAGCTGGCATTGCTGCTGTTGGCAATTTGAATTTGTGAACAAAGTTCAAGCAAACTATTGGTTTCAGTCTCATTTTACATTCAGGGCAGTGTTGATTTTTGAGTATTTCTTTGGTGTGACCTAAGTAGTTTTTACTAAACTGGTCAGGACGATTATACCTTTGGACGCAGGCTGTAGCCCTTATACTTCTGCACCCAGCTCAGTTTGGTTCCCTAAGACTCAGGTAAGAAATCAGCATTTCCCAGTCGTCACAATTATCATTCATATGTAACAAGCGCAAAAACCTCTGTAGACAAGTATGATGGCTACATGAAGACCAAAATCTGACTGCATTTTTGCATCCAGATGAGACCAACATATTTTAGGATCAGTGTGATCAAAATGCTGTTCTGTTTTCCAACAACTTTGATTGATTAAAATTAAAGTTGTGTCTTTGATAAGGACACTAGACCAGGGATCAGGAGAATTTGGTGTTATTCCCAGTTCCATTATTGGCCTGAGAAGTAAATCTACAGGAGTCATTTTATTCCTTGGTACCATCTTTCTAGTCCAATTTTACTTATTTAAAATGTAAATTGGAGATTATTCTTGACTCTGAGACAAGGGTGTACCTATAGATCTAAACATAATAAACACAGTAAATTAAGATGTGGTTGTGCAAGTGAAACATTTGTGCAACTGCTTACTAAATATATATACACACATACACATTTAAATTTGTGAATTCTGAGCTTTATTGACAGATATATTTTTCACTGTAAGTCCATTAATTATTCCATTTCTTGTAAACAAGAAAAATAGTGTCCTGGTGCTGTTGTTTGGGTGCAAGTTTCCTGCATGCTCATGATTCTTGGAATAAAATGCTAGGTTACAAAACATAATCAGTACGTATTTCCAGTGAAAATATAGAGTTTGAATATGCATGTTTCTATACATGGTCCCCACTGTGCATGTTACCACAAAATGCAAAATATTGTTGACTGGGAAATTATATACAACAAAGAGCAAGACAATCAACAGAAGAGCTCAACAGTTTCTGTCATTTAATACAGAGAAGTAATAGTTTCTTAAAAAAGCATTTTTTTAAGTCTGCATATTTCTTATCCACCTTTCCTAGAGGAAAGAAATCTCCTTCCCTCCACCCCCTTTCAGGCTAACCCTTTAAATTTGGGAGAGGTGAACAGCTGCAGCTTAAGTAGTTCCTTAGCAGCCGGAGTGTTAGTTGCTGTGCTCTCTTCATTCTTGTGAGTACTCAAAAGTTTTTACATTTCACCTTTTTAAATATTGAATAGGGAATGTAATCGCTCAAACGGGAGAATATATGAAGTCAAATTTTCAAGAACTGAAGTGACTTAGAAGTGTAAGGCCTCTTGAAAAGCATTTCTAGGAGAAGAAAAAAAGTTTCTTTTTGTGTTTTGGAGTTGTGATGTTCATGTGGGATGAAAAGAGGGAAAATTATGCATGAGGTTTTGAGGGACAACTGCTAAGACTGAGTCAGTTGAAACTAAGAAGTAAGGAAATAATGAGCAAAAAGTGGTATGTGTTCAAAACGGGGCAATTTTTTGTTTGTTGGGAGTGGTGTGTCACACTGAATTAACTTAAGCCTGCTTTATAAGTAAAGAAAATGAGTGCAGCTGAGAATATAGTCCCTTTCCAGGGCAGTATATAATTTATTTTGAGTACTTTCAACCAAGTGGAGATTTAGTAAGAGCATAGAACAACTGTAATATTCAAAATATGAACTGATTAGGATGGTAACAGGACTGAAGGAGAGGAAAACTCAAGGGAAGGACAGATTCAGGCACTTTTCTGGAGGTACCAATAAGTTTTTCATACAGAAGCTCTGGCTTTATTTTTTTCTTTTATCAGTTTCCTTGTTAATTTATCTTCTCACTTGATGCCTCTCCACTAATAACATATAAACCAAAGTTTCTTGGGAAGGAGTGTCAGCAGCTCAATACATTTAGCTAATTCTTGCCCTACGCAGTTACGTGCTGTTGCAGTATGCTGTGAAACACACAGCGCAGTCTCCTGTGAGACAACTGCATTTCAGTGATGGTTACAGTGATGATTATCCACATATTGGGGGACCTGTGTATTGCATTTCAGAGTTACATGATAAAATAAATCTTCTTACATCTTCATCATTTTATCAAAAGTACCTCTAGCAAGCTGCTGAGCAACCTTGAGAAACCCTAAACATCCACTTTCTTTTTTTAAGTGAGGCCTCAAATCTAAATTGATTCCCCTTAATAGGGACCCTTCTACCTTGCAGGAAGGTTAATGATTAGTCTGGGACAAGCGGGATGTTTGAGAATCAATAGTAACTAATTTACTACTATTAGAAATAAGGAACTTGACGTTGCAGGAAGAGAGCTGCTCAGTGGCACGTTTTAGCATCACTGCCTCATGCACAGCGGCCCCAGTGTATGGGCTGTAAAAGTGAGGCATGTTTGATTGGTGATGACTGGGTCGAGTTCATGTGATAGCTCTCAAAGCTCACAATCTAACTATTATCTCCTGATTAATGTCAGGCATCAAATTCACGGTTGCAAACTATGACCGTCTGCGCCAGTCTTTATCTGTGCTGTGAGATGCAGGAGGTACTATCGGTCCCCTTTAAATAGTATCTGCCTGCGGCGAGAATTATACTGAGGTGATCAACTACCATGCGATCATGTTCACAGCTCTTGTGAATATTCTGGGTGGGATGTCTAGAAGTCATGAGCCAAAGTTTGAGCAAGTCACCTAAGGCTCCCTTAATAGCCACAGAAATACAATAGGTATCTCCAGAGTGTGATTTTTCTGACCTATTTTAGACACCCCCATCTCAGGATAAGATAAATTGCTCTCTGGAGATGCCTGCTTCTCTCTACTGATAATAAAGGGAACTCAGGGTATATGCCTCAGACCTTGGGCAGATGGTGCCTAAATTAGAGCAGATGAATCACACCTTTGCTATCATCAGGAAGAGTAAAACAGGATTAGCCTCTTCATTTGGGTGGTGGCGGGAAGGAAGGAAAATAGGAATAGGGAATTAATGTACCTCCATATACAATGAAAGAGTTCCAACACTGTCACATAAAAAGGTGAGTGGTTTATTTCACTTAAGAGTATGGTTAAGATTTCCAGATCAGCGCTAGCGTAACCAGAAGATGAAAAGTAAGGAGCAGCTGAGTGTGTAATTGAAGGTAGAAAAAGTAACAAAAGGCAGAATCTTGCCCAAAGACTTCATTTGCCTCCCAAGGCAAACATCAGTCATGTGAGAAGGGAGCCCCTTAAGCTCTCTAGTAACCCAAATTGATGATTATGATTATTTGTACAGAAAACACCAATTAATATAAAACTTTGAAACCTCTTCAGAAATGGGGGTATTATTGCCCTCAATATATAGAGGGGAAAAAACGAGGCATAGAGTGGTTATAATATGTTAGAGAAGATGTGATTAATAAATACTGAAGTTGAAATGGGAGTTCAAATATTTTATTCCCCATCATCTGACCTATACACTAGTTATTGCTGCTTTTATATCTTTCTTCTCTCTCCACTGTCAAATGCACATTATGGACCTGTTCTCAAGGATTTTTAAAGAGTATTTTGGAATGACTCCCAAACTTTTTAGAGGCTTACCTGTTTTGTGATGGCCATGAAAGGAATTCAGCTTCTATTGTCTATAGGAACTGCTAGCTGAAGACAATCTAAGTATAAAGTTGACTACTGAGAAAGCAGTGTGGAACTGCTCTGAAGTGCAGCTACATTGTGTAGAGGGAGAAAATGTTTCTGAAAAATTATAGTTGGGGTTTTCTATTTGCTGATTTCTTTTTTTTTTTTTAAATAATTCTAGTCACGTCTTGAGTTCCAAGACGCATGTTGCTGTTCTTTCCTTTTTGTACTGCAAACTGTTCTGTTAACTGAAGACCTAGGCCTGTTCTCATAGACCTAGGCTAGAAGATGTTTTAAAGAGAAAAATAAATTAAAAGTGGTCCACCACAAGTATCAACACCTTACTGCAATCAGCACTTGGAATAATTCGGCAGGCAGCTCCCCTGATTTTAACAGCCATGTCCCCTAAGCTTGCTGGGAGCACAGCCAATCAAAATGACACTGAAAAAACTTCATACGCATTTCTACCGCTCATGACATAATGGTTCACCTGAGAAATGTGTCTGCATAGATAAGTTTCACTGTCCCAAGAGCTCCTGCACTCTGAACTCGGTTAGCATCTATTTGAGAGCAGTGGCCACAGGCATGTTGTTCTCTTTTTGTTTACTTTTGCTTCACCAAAAGACACTGAGTCTGTGGTCCTGAAGGCAGTAAGGAGCAAAAGAAAACTGAAGTCAGCATATATTGTAGCAGCAGAACACTTTAATGTGTGTGACTCCTAAAGCCGATGAGAGAGACCACATCAAGACAAGGTGTGTGAGCCTGACTTGTTTGCAGCTTGTTCTAGCACTTGTATTTTGTTGAAGCTATATGAAAGTACTTAAAGGGACATCTGTTACTCAAAATTAAATGATGAAGTATGTGTTAGAAACATCAAATAATAAATGAAACATAAATGTAATTAGAAGGGCAAGAACTTCTTAAAATAAAATCTGGCAACTGCAAGCATTACTGTCTCAAAATAATTTCCTTTCAAACTCTATCTGTGAAATTTGGTAGAACTATTAGAAATTTTGTAGGGGAGTCTGTATGAAGTGACACTTACCTGATGATTTTTTTTGGGGAGGAGGATTTTTCTGTGGTATTTAGTGCTCTAGAAATAAAAATGAATGAAGTGGCATTATAAAATGAGAATTTTAAGCGGATTCTATGAAATCTGACAGACCGAGGTCCTGAGCAGACACCTGAGATAGCATGTGGGCAGAAATGCTACAATAAGGTCTATAAAATTATTTTTGCAGAGCACCAGTGACTTCAATTGCATGTGCTACAGGCTTAGAGGTCTGACAATGAGCAATTACGTCGCAAAACGAGCAAGGGCACCAAGACTTCCAGGTCATCACAGGACAAACTATCATGCTCCGCTCTTGAAGTCCTTGTTGAGTCACTTTCTAAACCAATGAACTGATTAGCCCCAAATACATTAGTAGAAAGAGCATTTTGTGTTCTGATTCCATGAGATCTTGAACGCTTTTCCATTCCTATTAAAATCATTAAGTATGCTCAACATTTTTTTAAAAGGATTAAGACTTTTATTTTATTATTTTCTATTTTATTTTTAGCTGGCATTATCTTCACAGACAGAATTCTTTAAAAAATCATGGTTTCCCTTGTGATAGTGAGGAAAACTTTTTTTAAAGAGTTTGATTTTCATTCTAAATTAAACATCAAAATGAGAAAAAAAAGGATCATGTTTTTATTTTTTTAAATAGACAGATGAAAGATTTTGTTATTAATAATTGACATGAAAGCCTTTCGTCTCGAATACTGGTGTATGTAAACCTCAATAAAATCCTAAAAGTGCTTTTGTAGAACAAGAACAGTCACAAAAATCTGAATAAAGCCACCTTTTCAAAGAACACGATGAGAAAGGGGAAAACTCTTAGATCTGCAGAGCAACACATTTTACATTCATGCCCTAGTTATTAGGAAGCTTTGAAGTATTCACTGTTATTGAATACAGTGTATACTGTAATTCATTTAGTGCCTTCACGTGGAGCTAAAAAGTTCTAGCCAAAGTGCTTTGGCTATTTTTGTGAGCATGAGAATTTGGATGTGGGCATAAAAATGGTGTTCCAGTCTAAACCTCATGTAGTCTTCAAGGTTTGACTATAGAAATTATCACAGCAAAGCTTACATGAAACTAAAATAATAAACACTTGCAGAGGAGGTGCGTCAGGACATGGACTACTTTTTGTCTTTGGAATATGTTCTTAGTTCCTTATTGCAAAGCATAATAAAACAACAGTTTACAGTGTGAAGCTAGCTTCCAGAAGATCTTGTAAATCGAAGATCCTGGCTGTCTACAGAATAAAACAAAATCGTGTCCTAATCTAGCACAGCTCCATTGAAACACAACCAGTTACCTTTGCTCAGGGCAGTTTCAGGGGTAGATTCCAGACTATACCCAGACCATAAACCAATACTGCTTTCATCTCAGTAAGATACGAAACAGATGGTATCTCTGAAATAACTTGTTCTTGACTAGCTGTTCCCATCTCGCTGGGAAATAGGGAAGCTGCTTTATTGTACTTGAGAAAGCAACGGTAAGAAACTCGTTACTGACCCAACCCTGCTGTTTTTTCATGTTCAGCGGACCCCTGTAAAACTGTCCACTGGAACTTGTTAAACATTGAGTAACTGTCCATTAGATTAACACTACTTGGAGTTAGGGTCTACCCTTACCTGGTAGCTTGCTTCAAACCCATTTCCATAATGTCCTCTAATGTATCCCAGACATGATCTGCCTCAAGAGCTGACAATAGCATTCCCTGCTCTGCCTCTATTCATCTCTTTATCTCTGCTGAAGCCCTCACCCTGCCGGGTGTCACAGTGCTTGCCAATACACAATTGATGTGCACGTGTGTTTGTGTGGACGTACTCTCTGACGTGCTGAGATTATTGCATGTATTTTTTTCCAAGGCACGGAGTAAATGTCACAAGATAAAAACTCCTTTTGATTTTTGCTTGATCCCAACTGGTGTCCTCAAAAAGGAACACGTGCAGCCTGTAACAAGCCCTTTGGATCTACTGGGCTGTATGTTTTTTGTTTTACTGGGTTTCTTTCCTCCAGATTGCTTATGATTAATCTGATATCAGTGTCTGCACTGTCAGCAGTTCCTATGGAAGTGAGCATAATGGAGCAAGTATTAGACTTTGGGGACCTGCCAGTAGCAGTAGATTAACCCACAACGGAAATATTATTCCTAAGCACAGGATGACCATTCAGTAGATTTGCGTTGCTTCTAACCTTCCAAAACACATTGGCCCATTTCCTGTCTTTCATCCCACAGAGAGACCATAGAAGTCTCTTTCCACCAGATACTTTGTGTCTCAAATAATGTAGAAGAAAACCAGCATATTCACTTGGCTCTGTCTCTTTCCCCTTGGACAACAAGACAGAAGGATTGGCTCACATTTAGTTCCACGAGAATTCATTATTGCCATGTTCAAGCCTCTATTGTAGAAATGGCAGTCCATTGTTCCTTCACTCTGGGATTGCCCTAATTCATTCAAAATAGTGAACAGACAGCTAAATTGTAGGGTGCAGCAACAGAGTATTTCTTTTCTTTTTGAATCAGTTTATATCTGGATTCTTTTAGACATAATAAAATAGCTTCTTAGTCATTTCCTAGTTATCCATAGTAATTTCTCAGGCAATGCCTCTGATTTGTTGCAAGCCTGGAGGCAAAGAAAGGGACCCTTCAACTTTGGTAATTCTTTTTCTGGCAAAGGGCGATACATTTTTATATTTTTTTCCTTGACTGTAGCTTTAAGCATATTAAGCAAAATGAAGCATGTATTTTTAAAGCTGTTTGAATGATTGTAGTAAGTAACTGAAACAACCATATTTCTTTTTAAGAGCATTGTGATTTCTAGACTGTTTGTTAGACTTCAAGCATGAGGAGTAACTGAATGCTCCCATAGTATTGTTATAGAAGCATTTTATCAGAAAACCAAAGGACAAACTTCTTAAGTATACCTGGCTCTGCCGCTGGGAGGTTGAGGATGTTTTCTGCCTTGGCCTTTAGTTCTCAGTGGGCACTGAATTAGCACTAAAGTGGGATGAAATCTGAGAGGAAGAGATTGTTTGGTCTGTAGAACTTTGATCATATTCTTTTATTTAGATGTTAAGTGCACATGGACATACACAATGTTTTATCAGTGATCTTGGTTTGAAAAGTCTCTTCTTCGCAACCAGCCCCCCTTAAACCCCCCCCCCCCGCCCCAACGTTGGCGCTTCCTCTAGCTGATCCTGCAGTGCTTACACAAGAGTTGGGAATACCTCTGGGTTTGTTTTGGTTTTTTAATTTATTTTGTTTTTAAGGGTTTTTTCCATCCTCCAGCGTCTTCAGGGATACAATACAATCCTGCAATACAGCAAGACCAAATACCTATATGCACACACTTGGGTGTATAAGGAATGACAACACAGGGCCAGGAACAAACTGACAAATATTAAATTAACAGGCAAAAAGTAACCTGTATCTCTTAGGAACATCTTAAAAAACCTATGTATCTTATATTGTGAGGCATCTCATCTAGCTGTAGAAGGTTCCCATATAGTCAATAAAAATAAGATTCTTCAAAGGGCAATTAAGTTTCTTACATTGGCCAAGTGACCCTTTCAAAGAGACTGTGGAAGGAAATTAAACTAGGGTGACTAGACTTGCATATCTCCATTATATGTATGCAAGCTTGGTGGCAAGCTGACACTTAACAGCTAGAACTGCTTGCCACAGGAGCCATTCAGAAGTTTGCTTCCCAGACCTTCCTATCCCCAGGCAGAGAGGGATGTTGAGCAAGTTCCATACATCAAAATGCAGGAGGAATTGAAGATACTTCTTTGTACATTTTTTTTTTTTTTTGAAGTATGGCTGTTATCAGCATCACCATTATAAGTCCTATGTAGCCAAAAGAAGGGATGTGGGACAGCTAAGTTCAGATGGGGTGCTGCCTGCACCTTTTCTTAGAAAGATGTCCCAAACAACCAAAAGATTTATTTTAACTGCAAGTAGAAAAAATGGCTCTTTCATTTTTGATTAAAATAGCTCAAATCAGCTAGGTAAGACAAAATAGAAATGAAAAGGCTTGTAAAACAAATCTTCTCCTGTCCACTCATCTTGCAGGTGTTGCTTCATTCAGCCTCTTTTTCATAGATGAGTGGGTTTTTGGTCTACTTTAAGCTCTTCACAGCCCTCTTTAGGGCAAAAGGAATACTTTTCCTTGGACCACCTCAGTAGTTTCCCGTTTTTTCAGCAACCTCTCAACATCTACAGTATTGCCCCATTTCTGAGTTCTTTTACTCTCCCAAATACCCTTCTGCCTGACTTACCTTGTGGACTGGAGGGGTGTCCCTCATTTGTTACAAAAACAGAGGTAACTTCTTTTTTCTCCCAAAACTCATGTTCTGTCCGACACTAAAACAGGACACATGAAGCAGCCCCACTGCTGCCCAGCCACTCTTTGAAAGAAGTATGGCATGTCTTTTATATCAAAAATCAAAATTTTTTATATCAAAATCAAGTCATGCTCTGGCATTCCTTCTCCTCACAGGTTCTATCCATCAGAACTCCACTGACATAAAATCACAAGACTGGCTTAAAAGTTACGAAGTTTAAACTAACAAACAGCACACACTTCTTTTCTTTCCTCATCTGCTGTTAGAAGCTAGCAGTTTTAAAGCTCATCTTTAATGAACAACTACTGAAGCTGGAAGTGTACTACGGGGCAGAGGGGATATCTGAGACTTGTATGTGATTGCAAAGGTTGGGTATTTAAGGGGTGGGGAAAGGTGAAAGAAGTAGGAAGACTTCAGCAAATTTAGGAGTCAACACTCATCTCAACACTGATCATTGTCAGACACAGTTCTAACTTGTGGGAGAGCTTGCCAAAAGAAGAAAACTTAGGTGGATGGCTCTTTGTATCTGGAAGTAGTAATCAGATCTAATGAGTAAATGACTGTTTTGCATCTTCTTTTTTTTATTTTGTAGACTATATGTGCCTTCCAGATGGTAAATATTTTTAGTTCCTATTTTTGTCCTTATTTCAAGAGAGATTTAAAGATCTCAGAGGAAGCGTGTTCGTTTTCCATTATACCAGTTTAAAGCCTCTAATGAAGCTTGAGAGCAGAATTTGGCCCATAAAACACAGTTCTATATCTATGATACATATTACACAACACCCCAAGGAACTTCAATAAATACACTTATTGAACTACTGTAACACTAAAATATGCTGCTGGGCCCTTTGGTTTCTTCTTTACTAGGAGGTTTCTGAGAATTGTTGTTTACATCAGCACTTGTACAAATGGGAAATCAAATCATTAATTTATAAAATGGCATCTGGAAGTCTTAATTTCTGATTGATCTACCTCCCTCTGGATTTTCCATGTCATCCAGCACCATAGCTTTTGAGCATAATGTAACTTAAGTAGGTTAACATCCCGCGATTCAGGGCAGATTTCAGAGAGGTTTCCACCCTGCTGAATTCTTAACCAAGGCTGAAGAATCAAAATGATTCCTTCTTAAATATCTTTCAAGCCTACTTAAAAACCAAAAAATCTACCAGGTAAACCTGAAGAGTTCATAGGACTGGCTCTGGGTGTATTCCCTTTTGCAGACTGACTCTAGGGGCTCCAGATAAACACAAGCTTTCTACTACTGCTGCTGATGGAGTAGGACCACTCTCTCAGAGACAAAAGCAGGGAAGGGAGGTTGGGGAGGCTCCCTGTGCCAATCCCTTTTAATTTTGCACCACATTTAACTGCCTTCCATTTCTTGTATACTCAGGTCTTTCGTCTCATCTCCAGATCCCTGTTGGGTAAGGGCACAGCAGTGTTTTTTTCAGCTTGTGGCTGCATCTATGTTGTATTTTCTATGTTGCGGGGGGTTTTTTGTTGGTTACTTTTTGTTGGTTTGTTCTTTAAACCCTGACTCTATTACTGAGCTTTAGCATGGGCTATTGGCCATAACCAGATGCCCAAGCAGGGTCTCAGGTGGAAGGCAGCAGGTGTCAACCTCTCTGAACCAGAATTTCACGAGCACCTCCACAATAAGGGGTGGAGGCAGGCCTGAACCTCTCTGGTCAAGGAAAATAACCTCAAAACAGTGTTTGCTCTTCTCATCAGCAGCTCAAGCAGGCATTGGAAGTCAGGAAGCTGACCAGCAGTGGACTGAAGTGATGGGCAGCCCACGCTTGTAGCATGCTCCTGAGCAGCTGGGGCTGCTTTCCCTTGCGTGCCAAGTAGAGCCACCATGCTCTGCACCCGGGCAGTCAACAAGAAGAGCTGAGCCTCCTGCACCGCTGGCATCTGCCCCAGGAGGCCAGAGCAGCCAGCAGCGTGCCAGAGCAGTGCCAGGCCCCCTCCTCCCTCTCTCAAGAGGGCAAATACGGGTCTCTTGCACCAGGGCTGCCGGGTGCATCCTGCTGGGAACCGAGCAGAGGAGATGCACTTGTTCCTTCGGCCCTGCTTGGAAGCGGTGGCTGAGAGCTGCAGGGGGACAGAGAGGTCCTGAAACAAATGTGGTAGCCCAAACTTAGGAGTTAAATTTCGGCAAGCAAAGATGCAGGTATGGGCTTTCTCTGTGGTAGTCTGCTCTGGCGTTCCTTCTCCTCACAGGCACGCTTACTGCGTTACGCTTATGTTTCAAAATCATCTTCTGATGAAGCAGTAACCTCTTCTCCCTTCTGGCATTTCCAAACATGAGAGCGTTTTTTTTTCTTAATCTTAGATGTATGACCTGGAACTGTGTACATTGCATGTCTTTCCTGTGACTGAAGTCCTCAAGGATACCAGTGCTATGCCTGTATTAGCAAGTAGCACCACGCAACGGGAGCAGATCTGCTGGGCGAAACAGCCTGTTCTGAGGGCCCCGGTGCCCTGAGCCTTTGGGCTATGAACGCAGAGGAGAACCTGCACTAGCCCTAGCCTGGTCCTGCGAAGCAAAGACCCAGTACCACAGGACTGCCTCTTCAGAGGTTCATTTCAAGAGGGCAGTAATGGCTCCAAATGAAAACACTAATGAGGATGCAGACACACCTCCTGTTCAGTATTTTGATCCTCCTGTATACTGACAATATTTGCTGAATTACGTGGCTCTTAGGAAACTTTAACAGGCCCCTTTATTGTGCATCAGGGTATTGAATGAAAATAAAGGTTGTTGCAGGGTCTGACATTGAGCAGATACTTTGAGACATCCCTCTGACTTGGCAGTTGCCTGTGCCAGTCCTGTTAACCCTTGTATTTTAGCTGGTTCCTGTGTAATACTAGCTGTATAGCTACTGCTAACTATGCATTTGTAATCCCCATCCTCTCCCTTTTAACTAGAAATGCCATGTGTAACGCTAAATCCAGTGCTTTTCTCAATACCAAATAGATGGGAACTGCTGTGTTGTCCTTGTCTAAAAAA
Source organism: Phaethon lepturus (assembly GCF_000687285.1). Classification (NCBI taxonomy): domain Eukaryota; kingdom Metazoa; phylum Chordata; class Aves; order Phaethontiformes; family Phaethontidae; genus Phaethon; species Phaethon lepturus. The sequence continues at coordinate 51,619 of NW_010552301.1, read as the reverse complement.
TTGTATCAAAGAAGGATGTCAAGTTTGTCAACTCCTACCTTTAGCAAACCTGTGTTGCATTTTATCTTACTCTCTACTTATGTCACTATTTCCTTATTCTGCGTTTCTCTTGTCAAAACTCTTTGCTTCAGATTTCTTTCCTGAAGCTTTATGTACTAGTAAGGGCAGATGATTCATCACGGGAAAGAGTTGCTCACTTCTTAAATACAAGTATGGTACTAGAGTAGTTAATAGTGTATCATGCAGTATCATGCTGAACTCAGTATTTTTTTGTTTTTTTGTTTTTTTAAACCCTCATGAAATAACTTACTATTTCATGTCCTTATTCTTTTCATAATACTTGAGCAGACATTAGCTGGTATTTTGACATGAATGCATCAAGCTCCTTTGTTTTTCTCCGACTTGAGATCTATATACACTTACCACATTTTTTTTTTTAGGTATCCTGCCTTTGACACCAGGTTTGGCAACATAACTTCTATTGAAAACCAAAGTTTAGCTTATGAAAAACATCTAAATTATTTTCAGTTCCTGGTCCTCTTTCTTTACATAGCGGCACCTTCCCCACCCCCCCACCCCCCCCAATTTCATATGTGTGAAGGATCATTTACTATTATTTTCATTGCTTTGCAAAGTCGTTTGACTCTGGTTGTTCGCACTTAATCCTGATTGTCAGCTATGAACATAGCTTTCTTTCCTCTAAGTACCTTCTTCCACTCCTTGAAAACTTTCTGTTTCTTTCTAGTACTCCTTAAAACGCTTACTAATCCTGCTGTGCTTGGAGCCCTTCTCTGTAACTCTTGTGCAAAATGCAAATTCTGTCTAGTTTGTGTGCTTTTTGGGCTACAATCAGAGAAAACTTGGGCTCTGTGTAATTTCTTACTTTTTCAGTCCAACTAATTTTATTAACTGGTTCATCAAGATTGTCAGTCTTTTGAAACCAGAAACCTTAGTTACTGACTAGGTAACTAAGGAGGGAAGGGTTTGATGCTTTTTTCATTCAATTTATGTTTAATCAGCTTATTATCACCCAAGCCACACTTCTAAAACATTGTCTCATTTATAAAAACAGAGTATAAATAGCATCACCTGCTGTTAGTTTTAGGGAATTTCTGGCTATCCAGGGTCTTCTGGAACTTTCTATAATTAGTTTAGCTTATTAAGTTAATCAGCACAATGTTTTTTTGTCTTTTAAGGAAAACTAGGAGGTGCAGCAGGATCTCAGAACCAACTTTTTTCTATCCATATACTGAGTGTTTTTGTGACCTGAAATGGCTCGGTATTAGTGGAGTGAATTTGCATACATGCATCCACAGGGAATTTAAAAAAAAAAAAAAAAAACCACAAAACAACCCAAACCAAACAGGCTGTTCTGTCATTAAGAACAAATTATATTTAAAACTTTCATGTGTTTTAGAGGCCTGCAAAATGGACCTAGTAGGTCCCCATTTCCATAGGGGAAAAATGTGCAGATCTATTAAAAAGCTGAAAACTATCTTCATTTCTGTCAGGACTTGATAAGGAAAACAAAAGCTAATTGGACTCTCTGATATTTGCAGCAGTCTATATAGAATCATAGAAAAAAGATCTCTAAAAAACTATATATGTACATGATAAACTATATTTCATCAGATCTATAAAAAGTGTTCAAGATACACACTTAACATAGTTAAGCAAGATAATTTGTTGTGCTTTAAACAGCATATGTCAAGTAAGTAGTAAAAACAAAAAAGCTGAGTTTCTTAAAGGAGCCATGAGAGAATCTGAGACAGTGAAATGCAAAACCCAAATGCCTAAGTCTCCTAGGCATGTTCTAGAGTCACAGCTTTAACACCTACATGTGTTCTACAACCTCTGATTTTCATTCTAACTTCAAAGCTGCACTAGCACTCCAAAGCGAAACAGAGCATCCATCCAGCTCGGAGTGATACAATCAGTGGTTTTTTCTTGTTCTTGAATTGTTGAAAAGTGCATATTCCAAAAACTGATTGCAGCCACAAGCTGACTACAAAGAAACTAGGAGGTAGTGGTTTGGGAGAACACAAACAAGCAGAGCTTTATTGTTATTTATGCTGATTCTTATCCTGTCATTTTTTTTTATTGCATAAAGACAGAGCAAGTTAAAAATATGGTGGGAAGTTATTGTGTTGGCAGTGGTATATGTATTTTTTAAAACAAACAATTTAAAGGCCCATTAAACAAACATCTCTCATTCTTGTCATAAGATCACAGTGCTGCTATCTGCTTTTTAAAACCTGATTTACAACGGAAGGTGCAGGGTGGGATAAAAATGTGTGAGAAACCTCTGATTAGGGCAGTCGTAAACATTCCCTCTGTGAAAGAGGTTTTTTTTATCTATGGGTAATGGACAGAGCCATGTTGTTTGCATCTTCTTTCAGTGACATTGTTCTATTCTGACCAGGCTGAAGTTAGAAATACAGGTTTGTTGCATCGTTTTGCTGTGATTATTGTATGAATAACTCTTGCTGCAGATTTGCTCTCATCATTTCACAGATAATATTGGCAATGGTCTTATTTATGATGTAGGAAGACAGTGTATATGTGTGCATATATTCCACGTCTGTCTACTTATCTGTGACCCAGCTGATTGGTGGTAGCAATATAGTAGCTAAACAGGGCAGACATTTATTTGTGAGTCTGGAATAAACTAATTTTAAGTGATCCTGAATTTGTTCCTAGTGGAAGGGGAATAAAAACAGCAGACTACTATCAACTCTTCTGCTGGAAGTCTCAGGTAAAAAGTATCAATAATTGAAAGGTTTCACTGGTGGAATACCAGCAGGGGAGGTCCTGGGGGTCTGGGACTGGGAAAGTTAGAGGGTATGAGGGTACCTGTACCTTTACTTTGGCACCTTGACTGCGATTGCATACCCCAGGAAGTCAGGGCATCCTCTGTGGTCTTGCTGACTCGATTGGAAGCCCAAATAAGCTCAGCACTTCAGCAGTTCAAGGCCATAATAAATAGTGGGCACCGTTTAAGGGCATGTTCAGCTCACCCAGCAGCAGGTTAGTCAGCTAGTCTCTCCAGACTCCTCTCTGGCCAAAGGAGGGCATGTTTACACCACAAGTGAAACACCAGACAGTCCCCAGGTTTGAGGTCTCAACTGCTTCCTGTTGACTTTGTTAAAACCAGATTTGAGTGCTCCTTGCTCTGAGATGTTCTGAAAATTGCTGTGCCCTCAAGGGTCAGCGCAGTGAGGTGCCTATATGCAATGTAAATATACTTGAAAGGCTAGGTTTAGCCTTGCTCAGCCTGGGATATCTCGGATCTTGGGTCATTACTGCTTTTGAGTTTTCCAGCCCCCCACCTCCCTGCTGCTGCCGTGGGAATCCCAGCCGCAGCAGCAGCCAGCTCCTGCTTCACGGGTTGTCAGATGACTGCTCAAGCACTAGAAAAATCACAAAGTCCCTGTAGAGTTTCATTTATTGTTAACAGGTATCTTAAAATTAGTCTGCCAACTATGCAAAACACAATGGAACGCTAACACTATTAATTGTTTTTAAAAAAAGATGGGAAAGCGGGGCTGTCAACAGTCACTGGGAGCTGCCATTGGTCATTAAAAGAAAAATGCAGCACAACAGTGAAATTCCGCCCACCTTGCTATAGCCATGCAACTTCAATAAATTTGGCTTGCTGTTCTCCTGGTGCAGGAAACCACCCCTAAGCAGAGCCCTGGCGGAGGTGAGGAGATTCCCACAAATTAATTAATAGGTATCCATATTGGTTTTGCTATGTGGCATCTAATTGAATGCAGAGATTTGTTGTGATTCTTTTGGTTGGAAAGTGTCTGTAGAGGTAGGTCCTGATCAAGGTCACCACTACAACACACAGGGGGGACTTCTGAGGTGATTTGGAGCACGCAGTTAAGTTCCTGCCACAAGTCTTCTTACCTTCTTTTTCTCACTTTGTTTATTATAGGGGGCTAACAGTCCTCAGTTGACTGGTGAACAATGTAATTTTACCATTTCTTACCTTATGTTGGACAAGGGAAGCGTTATCGGTACCATCTATCTGGACTTCTGTAAGGCCTTTGATACGGTCTCCCACGGCATCCTTCTCTCTAAATTGGAGAGGGATGGATTTGATGGGTGGACTGTTGGGTGGATCAGGAATTGGTTGGATGGTCACATCCAGAGGGTAGTAGTCAATGGCTCAATGTCCAGATGGAGACCAATGATGAGTGGTGTCCCTCAGGGGTCCATGTTGGCACCAGTACTGTTTAATACATTCATCAATGACATAAACAGTGGGATCGAGTGCACCCTCAGCAAGTTTGCAGACAGCACCAAGCTGAGTGGTGCAGTTGACATGCCTGAGGCACGGGCTGCCATCCAGAGGGACCTGGACAAGCTCAAGGAATGGGCCTCTGTGAACGTCATAAGGTTCAACAAGGCCAAGTGCAGGGTCCTGCACCTGCATCAGAGCAACCCCCGGTATCAGTACAGCCTGGGAGATGAAGGGATTGGGAGCAGCCCTGCTGAGAAGGACTTGGGGGTAGTGATGGATTAAAAGCTGGACATGAGCTGGCAACGTGTGCTCATAGCCCAGAAGGCCCGCCCTATCCTTGGCTGCATCAAAAGCAGTGTGGCCAGCAGGTCGAGGGAGGTGATTCTGCCCCCTCTACTCCATTCTGGTAAGACCCCACCTTGAGTACTGCGTCCATCTCTGAAGCCCTCAGCACAGGAAAGACATGGACCTGTTGGAGCGGGTCCAGAGGAGGGCCACAAAAATGATCAGAGGGATGGAGCACCTCTCCTGTGAGGACAGGCTGAGAGGGTTGGAGTTCTTCAGCCTGGAGAGGAGACGGATCCAGGGAGACCTTATTGCAGCCTTCCAGTACTTCAAGGGGCCTTATCAGACTGGGACAGACTTTTTAGCAGGGCCTGTAGTGTTAGGACAAGGGGCAATAATTTAAAACTAAAAGAAGGCAGATTTTGACTCGATATAAGGAAGAAATTTTTCACAATGAGGGTAGTGAAACGTTGGCACAGGTTGCCCCGAGAGGTGGTAGATGCCCCATCCCTGGAAACATTCCAGGTCAGGTTGGATGGGGCTCTGAGCAACCTGATCTAGTTGAAGATGTCCCCGCTTGTTGCAGAGGTGGTGGACTAGATGACCTTTAAAGGTCCTTTCCAACCCAAACTATTCTATGATTCTGTGATTCTTAAAGGGTAGTGCCAGCATGTGGAGGAGACCTGACCTGCTAATCATGCCACTGAGTCCTGCTCTCCACCCCACAACCCCACCCCCCCACTCCTCCTGGCCCAGAATGCCTCCCCCTTGCTTATGCTACTACAGATGACCATGGGTCTGCAGTGCAAGTTGAACAAATTCACTGATGCAGGTTAAAAAACCAATCCTTTTAAAGAACTTTAACTAGATTGGAAACAACCATCCAGAAGAAAATCAAAGGGAAAAGAATTTGAGGATAATTTTGCCTTTAAAACTGGAGTATTATGCAACCACAGGCATATCATCTTAATTTTTCCAAAAGTGTGTAAATTATTATGACTGTACAAGACTGTATAGAAGACAAGAGTTTCAAGCATTTGCATAGTAAATGAAACCTTGACTTCTCGGTTCTCAAAGAATTACTCTTGCTTTATATATAGTCAGCACCACTTAAGCAGCATCAAGCTTTTTCAGAATTGCAATGTGGTATAGCTGCTAGGCAAAGATATAGATATCACATTCCTATTTTGGGTACTTTTTCGGTAATTACCATTAACCTGAATATAAGCCTTCAATTGCAAGTCAGCAGTTACCCATAAACTCATAATGAAATAACTGGCAACTGGGGGGGTGGTTTCCTTACTTGGGAAAAGGTGTGGATACTGTCCCACGGTATGTATTCATAAATGCTGACTAATAAGGAAGACTGGATCCTCACTGACACTCAAACACTAAAAGCTGGTCTGCTTAATAATCAGAAATAGAATAGGCAGGTTGATAAATGGCTAATATTCAATCCCAAAACAAAATGGCACTTGCTTTTCCAGGAAAAAAAAAAAAATAACCTACATCTCCATGCAAGCAAGGGACTTTCTATTGCAACTATTGGGCTCCGTGTAGAAACAAATAAACTGACTTCCCCTTTTTCCTTTCATTCAGAGAACTCCTGTATCAGTAACTATAGATGCACCCAACAAGAATAAAATTCCTTTCAGAGACAGATCCTGTTCATGATGGTCTAAATTCAACCATTAAAGCAGTGCAAAGTGGATCGATTGCTAAGGATTAATTGGCCTGATGTTTTTTCTTTCTTGACTGTTTTTTTCCCCCTTGAATTTCAATAACTCTGTTCTTTTCATGATCACACAAAAGAATTTTAGACCAACACTTATTTTTAATTGCTGCAGGCTTAGAATGTAAGTTATTTAGGTCGTGATATTCTCTCCCTTTTCATGATTCCCTTTGTGCTTTTGGCCAGTCCAATGTTTTTTCTAGTGTTACAACTTCTGTTCTTTTTTTCCTGTTCTAAATCAATATAATTCAAGGAAGAGAACTTCTTCCCATCTCTCATTGTAAGATGTCTTGCTGTCAGGAGTTTATATCCAATATTTATCTTCAGTGCACTTGTCTTAATGTGATCCCATTACTTACAGAGATAACACAAGCAGTCATTTTCAATTTATTATTATTAAGAATAGGAGGATTTCAGTGGTATTAGTAATTCCAGTCCTAGTTCAGGACTTGTGCTAGAAATTATGCAACCACCCTCACTGCACTTCCCTAATATTAATGTCACTAAAAAGACCTTAAGTCCATATAAACAAAAGAATGTTGAATTTTGCTACTGGGGGGAGTAGGGAGGACAGCAGAGGGAAGCGATGACTGTTAAGGTTGTTTACAAAGAACTGCCTAAGATGATTACTGGCAAAAAGGATAGCTAAGCAGTCAGTTTTGTGTTAAAATCTGTGGTCTTCAATTGCTTTAGTGTGTGTTGTTGCTGTTGTTATGGTGGAACGAGGCAGGGGGTTTGGTTTTGCCTTTTACTCTAAATATGACTTCCTCTAAATATGATGGACAAGGAAAGGAAGATAAGTTTGGATACTTTTGCTATTAAAGTAAAAGCAAAATTCAAGGGATATGTGGTTTGGAGATTTTTTTTGTTTTTGCCATGGAGCTAGTTTAGATTGTAGCTCTACAGAGTTGCATTGGCAGAGCTGAGTGGGTGGGAAATACGCGAACAGGGTAGGGGGAGAAAAAACAGATAGGGCTTGCTGTATGTCATTCCAGAAATTACTCCATCTCTCATGAAGCCCTTCATCAATTTGTACATTTTATATCCCCAGTATATTAAACCAAACTGGTACTGATTTAAGTGACCGGATTTATTTTTCAGTATACCTCCATAACATTTTTCTGGAAAAATCTCACAGGAGAATGTGGCAGTGACAGTGTCTTCTAATCTTAAAGAAAAGGAAAACCTGAGGGGTACATTGAATTTCCTTTGATTTTTTTTTTCAGCTTATTTTTCCCCATTCTACTAAGCACTCTTTAAATCTGAAGGGTAGAATTTATTCTTCTCTTCAAGAGAAAGAAAACCAAAGGTGTACAGGGCAATATACAAGAAGTACGTTCTTCATGCTGATGGATTTTGCTTCCTTTCTACCACTATATCCTCACAGACACTGCAAAACTAAGGTCATTCTCTGATGTGTTTAGGGTTCTGGGGATACATGTTCTCCTCTTCAAGCCAAATGATAAAAACAAATTGGAAAGGTGTAGCAGGGTCCATTCATAGCTGTTGTGATTAATTTTTTTTTTAAAGCATCTTTAATTTTTTTATTTGTTTTTAAGTGGCCTATTTTGCAGCTGTATTGTTCAGACACCCTTGGCCAACCCCTGAATTTCAGTTCTTATTCTGGTGTAATCACGCAAAGGTCATGTCTCTAATGAGGCTGCAGTGACTTTTGAACGGTTGTGCTACTCATAGGGACAACAGTGACACATGTCTTGAAAAGTGACTTCAAGTATTCACTCCTGGTTTAACAACCACCTCTGTCCCTTGGAAAATTGTACCTGGTGTGTAATATTATAATGCAGTGTCAACCCTTTATTTGAAGTGAGCGTTGTACGTACAAGTGTTGTATGATGACTTTCAAACAGCCAAATACATCTTTGGCTTTTTAGTAAGTTGGTTCAAGTTTCCAGAGCTATTAACAAAGCAAACAGAATGGATATTTTTTTATATCAGAGCGTAATTATGGCTACCAGCTAGCTGCCTAACTTATCTTGCTGTCCCTGGTAGCTGACTATAAGAATTATTATCATTGGAAATACATTTGGTTAAAACCCAGAATATTTGAAAACTTCACTTAAGTGTTCTTCCTCTGTGCAGTGTTAACAGAAATGGTGCTGTTTCCAGATTTTTTAATGCTTGTTCATCTGAGCCTTAGTCCATATTGAGTCACTAGATATTCCAATGCGTTTATTTAACCATTACTTTTAATGAAAAGCTGGGGGGAAAAGCTTAACCTCTCATGAAGGCTAAGTGCTAAATGCTTTGGGTTTTTTATATATTTTAATCCATTTAATACATATAATATGAACTGAACAGTGAAATAATTCACCTGTACAGACTTTACCCATGATATCTATCACAGCAAAAGTTGATCGTCTGTGGTAATGCATTCTTGTATTCTGAGGTTTGCCTTGAGAACATAGTGATGAGTTTGTAGGGATTCAGGCACCACTGTCTTTCTGACAGTCTCATTTTAAATATCCTACACATTAAGGGAAATAAATTGAAAAATCTTCAAAAAGTATCCTTAATCACTAACATTTCACCATAGGGATCATAAAAAAGAGAACAAAGATGCCGGAAAAGAATACAAATTGTCACATTTTTAATCTATGTATCTGAATTTTATCTGTATGACTGCAAGATCAGATCTTTGATTTCCTGCATATCAGACTACAGCTGGATCTCATTGCCAGTGAAATTTCTCATGAATTTAAAGTGGAAGAAGCCAGGGCTGGGGGCAAGACAGAATTATACTTTTCCATAGCATAATTCTAACTACGCACTGAAATATCTAAAGCAAACTTCCATGTTATGTTTTAATAAGTTTTCTAGACATTTCTTGTGATCCAATAGTTTGAAAGTCTTCACAGGAATAACTCATTGGTGTTTTGTTAAATAGGGGATGTACTGGACTACACCATGTAATCATGTAATCCATCATATTCTAGGGGCTGTGCTTGCTTCATTTACATCAATGTCATCATACGACATATGTGTGTCTAAATGGCATGTTTTGAAACTTCGGCTTTTTCCAGCAGGTTAATACCAATCTCTTTGTTCTCATCACACACATCATTGCATTGAAAATACCACATCTGTTCCTTTAGTGTCATGGTCTTTGTAGCCCTACATCAACAATCATAGTCCCTGAAAAAGTTTAACAGGTATTTAAGTATTCTTTAGGCATACATCTGAGTATCCCAAGGTCTGTTGAGATTGCTTATCACAAGATTAGCTCAATACTTGTCAGAAGAACTGGATGGATATCAGGATAATCATGGTTGACAATGTAGCTGTTAGTCTGTGTGAGGACACTGGACATCTCTTCTAACTCAAGTCTTTCTGTCCTGGGGTATACCTCTTGGGCCCTAAGCCATCCAACAAAAAAGATTGAGCATCAGTTAGCAAGCTTGACTGGCAGGTGGAAATCTTGTGTGTATATCATTGGACGACCCAGCCTTCTGGAAAGCACCATGACTTGGGAATTTGAGAGATAAAAAGTCTGAAACAGTTTGAACATCTCCCAGTTTGCCTTGTGCCAGTCTCCTTTCTCATTTGCTCTGCACACATGTCCTTCTACTGCTCAAACAGTAGACATCAAGCTGGATAGAACAGAGCAGCCTGGTCTCTAATTCTTTGTCACCTTCAGAAATCACTTGGATACAAACATAGCACTCTCCTTGCTACAAGCCTCCTTGCTATTTGATCTCAGATAAGAGAAAGAGGCTGACCACTTTGCTCTTATCTACCCTGTGACAGGAGATATCTTTCTGAACCCCTTTCTGCTGGTGGTGAGAATGCTATGTTTGGCAGCACCAGTGTGGAAATCCAAGGTTCGAAAGCCTGTATGGGGAGAGACCTGTCCGCCTTAAGTCTACCATCATACGCATACATGCCCTGCTATGCCCTCGCCATCCATTTGTCTTGCTGCAGTGTGTGTGTCTATGGGGAAAAGGGAGGGCACGGCAATTCTGTTCAGCGTTTGCCATCAAGCAAAATAGGCAACAAACCACACCAAATTCTAAGGCCTGTCAGGAGGATGCAGGGCACACACTTTCAAGTCTTTACTCCACCGCTGGCTCACTCAGTGTAGGTCCTACTGGTCTTCACGTAACCTATCATTTTTGTAGGAAGGTGTCCTGGCATGTTGTTTTTTCCATAAGAAGGTAAAAAAACCTGTCTTAGAAAAAGTGATTTCTGACAAAGCCTGAGCCCTGAAAGCAAGCGCACAGTCCTTGAGGAATTCTCTCCTACTTTGAAGATCTGTGGGTTTTGGTTTTTTTGTTGTTGTTTTTTTTTTAAATGGAAGACAAGCTCCTCATGATATAGGCAGCTAGCTGCCAAGGCAAGGTTATAGTAGTACTGCCAGTTATCCCTCACGCTGCCACCTCAAAGTCCCCCTGTTATACTGACCTTCTAAATACTTACAGGCAGTGTGGAACCTTCTTCTGTGTGTTCCTTCTCCCTCTGGGCATGGTTGGAAATCCTCGGCTACAACTGGAGGACCTAAATATTTCTGAGTCAGCTCTTTGTAGCCAAGACTGCTGAAGCACGGGGATAGCCCTCCTGCCAAACTGCAGCAGCACCCTGACATTGCTGCTCCCTGCAGTGACTGACCAAACCATGAGATGAGGCTGTTCCCCTTAACCTGCTGGTATCAGGCCACATCATGCTCCTGGACAAGTGACTGCTGGGCACACAACTACCTGTGTGATTTGATACCTGCATGTGGAAGGCCAATGTTGTGTGGTAAGCCTTCTCCTACAGAGGTCCAGTTGCTAGTGCAAGACTGGGATCAAAAACTGATTTAAATGATGCATCCTACAGCAATCAATGACTTGGGTCTGTCTGTGCCTCAGTCACCTCTATAGATTACGTTCTTACTCCTCACCCTTTTTTCTATTTCCAAGGTGTAGGAGATGACTCATCAGCAATCAGCTCCTGCTCATCCCCGTATGGTGGGCAATTGCTCTGATAGCTCTGAATCAGTCCTGGAGCAGGTTGCCTGACAAGTTATCTCACGGCCCTGTGATGTGGAGCTAGGCAGATGGTAGTTTACCTTAGCCTGCAGCAAGAAGGAGGCTCTTCTGAGTATCTTCACTGCAGGTCTCTCTAGAAATATCTTTGTGAATGAAAGTTCAAGAATCTCTTTCCTTTTCCTCCTGCGGGGTGATGAAGTAAAGACAGATACTGCATGGGCATCATGCGCTTTTTCCCCAAACCTTTCTGGGATGCTTTTTTCCTGAAGGACACTATTTGCCTGCCTTGATGCTGTGCTCCAGTTTTGTTTCAATTTCTTTAGTTTAGTTCTCATACCAAAGTGTATCAAGACCAATAAATGCAAAACTGTGATCCTCACATTTTCCCTCAGTGAGGATGAGGGCACAAGTCTGTCTGTGGGACCAGGTGGCATGGGGGGCATATGACACCTTCAGCTTTGCCTGAAGTGTCCATGCACTTTCATATCGGTCTGCTCAAATGGCAGGAGGACACCTTAGGGTCAAGTCAAATGCAGGATTTCTTTGCAGCATGCAGAATGGCCAGTGGCTTAAGGGAGGTGGTTTCTTGGCCACACTGCCTTTGACACGGGCTTTTTGACTGTACCCAGGATCCTTAGTAGGAAAACAGAGGATTAGGAGGGAATTGTCTGATCCCTTATGCATTCCGTTGTGCGGACTTCTCATTTAAGGGACTATAACCTTTATTGTACAACTTCTTATTTCTTGTCCTCCAGGAGGGTAAGAGGGTCTGGAGGAAAAAAAGTTTGGCTAGCTAGTTTCTACTGCCCATCAGTTGGCTTTGTAATCTATTACACACAAAATAAGAGAGGATCTTTCTCTTGTTATAGAGAAAGCCAGGGGAGGAGAAAAAGTATTTTCTTTGTTTGAAAACTGTAGCAGATGTCTGTGGCAATAAAAAGGCAATTATACTCGTATTATCATGAGAATTTCCAGCAGGAAATCTTGACAAACTCAAAGTTTACTTAACTGAGATAAATACAGTAGATAAATAGCAAACTGAATTTAGTTTACTCTTGTACACAGGTGTACTACACATTTCCTCAAGCCATGATTCACAGCCATAACCTTTCCTAATCACAGGCACAGCAAGATATGTCAGGACTAGAAATAGGCTCATGTTATAAAATACAGCTATAGATCCAAACTTTCTCCAAAGTTTTGCTGTATTTGGAGCTGATAAACAGGCTTGGGCTCATTTCTGTATCTCTAAAGGGGAAGAACCAAAGGGCCCAATTCATTTTTCACCCTAGACAATTTTATGCTGCTCTGAGGGTGGAAGTTTTGTTTGAAAATGTCTATGGGGTGTCCTCGACTGGCACAGAGCCCATGACACAGGTAAGAACTGATTTCTTCTGCCTCCTACAGCAGCCTGGGAAGCAACAGCTCTCTAAGGCTGCTCTGATTTATACTGGGAGCAAGGTAGACCCTGGCAGCACTTGGCAGAATCTGGGAGGGCCACAGACAGCATGAGTGCAGTAATATAAACAAGGGGTAAGACTCTGGGAATTTGGAAAGTTCGGCTCTTGGAGTAGAGATGCCAAGCAATACTTCAAGAAATATTCTCTGTTCAATATTGTTTCCAGGCAGGAGAGCAAAAAAAATAATGTAAAACCCAGCTGTATGCTGTTTTACTAGTCACTTCAACTAGGAAACCACTAGGTATCTAGATGTCGGATAACACATCAAATGTTTCTTACAAATTTAAGGTTTTTGAATTAGTTCTTTTCACCTCAGTGAGACTGCATTTGTATATCAAGGGTAGCCTTAGCTTGCAAAATCAAATAGGAAGGAGGCTATTTAGGCTTTCCATTTTCTTACTTATCGAACAGCAGCTCAGTAATGTGTACGCTGTTTACTGGTTATGCTGCTGTACTTGTGATACAGTTTTACCCTCTGAATAGATTGGCAGCAGAAAAGCCATTGACTTTAGGACCATTGCTGAATTATTGAATAATAGTTTTATTATTACAAAAACCTACTACAGTGGAATTATTAAATTAACTTCAGATGAATAACTGATCTTCTCAGCTACCTTCTGATAAATCAAGTGGTATTAAAAAAGTAAAGACTTTTGCTTAGATGGAAAAAAACCATTTTATGGTAACTTAGAAGCCATAGCACTTTAATAAGATATGTAGACTGTTGGAAGACTTGTTTTGTCAACAACCTAATCTTGTTTGAAATATAGCATGCTGTACTACTTTAAAAGACTACAAAGAGATTATTGCTGTCACAGTAGACCATATTAGAAAGGATGGAACATTAAGACCATCACCCAACATTTCTTTTTGCTGTTCAATATGTGTATCTGCAACTCTGTTCTTTAGATCTCAGATGCTGCTAAACTGGGTGCAAAGATTTTAAGCCACCTCAGTCCCTGCCTTCTTCTCAAGTAAGTTGTTTGGCTATTGGAAGAAGCATAAATCAGAGCAATCTAAAGGCTATTCTGTCTTATGGCAACTGCTGTCAGCACACTGTTCCACTAATCAGGGGTTGCTAACCATAAAGATCTTCCTTCCATATACCATGCTGCATGTCCTGTACCACCACCAAGGAAAAAACATCAGAGGAGTCTCTTTATACCATGTTAGACTTGCCCTGCATGAGGAGAATCTCCAAATGGCTGTTTAAGACAGCCTTTTGCTAATAGAGAAAATGGGCCTGGAAGCAACCTTGAAGTCTGATCAACATCCTGGCCTGAGATGGGACCAGATGAATATTGACTGTTGTTTGCCACATCCTGACAAGAAGGGATAGTATAGACATACTCCTGTGAGAATGAAGCACCTTGTTGAACACGAGCCTTAACATTTATTTTCATTTCTTTGTTAGCTATTGCTCTCTTCTCAGATTGTGGCCATCTTTAAATTGCTGTGCACAGTAGACCAAATAAACCTTCACCCAAGGTACTCCATAGCAGGCAGAATTCAACCATGAAGGGCTGAAATAAAAAACAAATTTCAAATTGAGCTGTGAGAGTATTTAATGCATTCAGTCTTGCAGAGCTCTACTCCAGAGTCTTTGTTATAATATTTATGCTTACCAACTCAGGGAAAAAGAGGTTACTTGTATAACTGACATATATGCAAGTAAACCCAGCTAACCAGACCAGTATAAGTAACAATATACACTGCAATTCTTACTAAAAACCAACAACAGACTGAAAAATGCATGTCAAGCAAACCCGAACAACAAATATAGTTTAGGAAATTGACATTTATTTATTAATGTTCTGTGTGTGATAAGTAATGTATGATTAACTATTCATAGCCACATATTCATGTAGATCTTCAAAAAACAAATAGGAAAAAAAACCCAAACAGGACTTATATGTGTTGCTCTTTTTCAACTAGTATATATTTGCTCACGTTGTTTCTCTTGTTGTCATAATAGACGGGGTAAAAAGTGTCCGTCCCTGGTTGTGAAGGCCTGCTTTCATGACTGAATCGCATCTTCCACGCCTCTTGTTGAACTCGCCATAAGTTAGGTGGACGGGAGAAAGAGAGAGATCAGAGGCACATAGAATGTAGTTCATGCTTTCAAAAGGAACGAGCAAGGAGAGGGCATTAGGCAAAAAGAAAAGTTGTGGCAATGGCCACGACTGCGTTACTGAAGCAGAAAAGATAACAGGAAAGATCACGGTCACTATCGATATCACAGTCAGTAACAGTACGCTCTGTACCAGGCTAAAAAAGACAAAAAAACACAAACAAAAAACCAAGCAAACAAACAAACAAAAAAAACCCTTTCCACAGCACCTACTGCTATGATCTGAAAAGGAAAACTTCCCTACGCTCCCCAAACTTCCCTCGGTGTGATGTGAGAAACGAAGAGTACTCACTAACCAGGCACCTGAGAACTTTGATCCTTCCTGCTGGGTCAGTCTTCAGCAACCGGACTTCAGCTCTGTCCCCAGTTACGGTGCACATCCGCTTACCGGGGCTGCTGTTCAGTGTGGCAGCGGCGAAGGAGAGAGAAAACTATTTCAACTTGTGTACAGCTTTAAGTCCCTAAGGGAGTACAACACACGCTGGCCCAACTCCTTACCTACAGCACAGGTAGACGCGGGATTTAAGCCGCTTCCCCCCTCTTCTGAACTTCTGAGCGTCCCTGGCAGCTGCCCCCGTTGCCAGTCTAAGGCAGAGCAGCCTCGCAGCTCTTCTCGAGTGGTTCGGCTGCCCGCGAGACGCTGACGCCCTGCAGAACAGCGCGGTTCTGGCATCCCCACGCTGCGCTTGGGAAGCCGGTGCTGCGGGTTCGGCTTTACAAGCCAGCCTCCGAGGACTGGAGTTGTGGTATCCGTACTCCGTGCAAACGGGGCACGTGACTCAGACTTTATGTCTGGGTTTACCCAGCGTTACAACAAAGGAGTATCTCCTCCCTGCCTTCCCAGCTCTGGAGCCCAGCAGCGCTCGGAAATGGGTGCACAGGTGTACTGCCTAAAGATCAAAACATCGTCCTCTGTTTTTGCTGGTGCGAGGCAAAACAGAAGGAAAGCCAGGAATTGTCAAGGAACAGATTGTAAAAGCATGTTTAATTTTGTTTGCAAGAGAAATAACTGGTACCGGCAAGTTGTAATTTCTAGTACATTACTGCTAATTAGTAAATGTATTACAGCCTAATTTGATCTCTCAGAGAAGGTACCATTTAAGGAAAAGATATTTTCTGTGAAGCGATCAAACAGGCAGGAGGCTATTGTCAGGAGGCTATTGTCAGGCTTTTTTTTTTTTTTTTTCCTCCTTCTTTTTGCTGCTGAAGGCTGAAGCAGAGTGCTCTTATTTTTATATCCGTGCCATCTGTTACTGGCCTTTTCCCTAGCTCTTTCCCCTTTCTTTTTCCTTCCAGGAAAAGTTGTTCTCTGCTCCTCTGTTGGTCCCGCTACTGTGCAGATAGCGCGTGCAGAAGCTATTAATGCTGCTGCAGCAGAGTGTGCAAGGGACGGTGCACAAGGCAGAGCAGGCGTTTTGAGCCACGCTGTAAGTGTTTGTTCCCAGTTTCACCAGTCGTGAAGCTTCCTCCTCTCCCCGTTCACCCCTGTTGAGGCTGTGCCTGGCTGCGTGCTTTGGTCTTGTGGTTTGTGGGACTTTGCTGAATGAAGGCGACCAGGTCAGTGCTCGTTCTAGCCTCACGCCCCGACTAGCTTTGCCGTACAACTGCCTCAGCGAAGTCACCATCTACCCAAGGGGCACCTTTGTGTACCTTAATGTGTGTCCCCATGTCATTCTTACTGTACAATCCAGTGCTGTTAACGTAGTTTCTTTGAGCGACTTCTGTACTCGAAAGGTTTTCAAGCCTCTGGTCTTCCTGAACTGTGTTAGTAAACGGCTGCTAAGGGAGAAAGATTGCTTTGGTATTTTAAAAATGATGTTTTGCTTTTGATCAGGCCGTTGTTTAAGATGCTTCCAGAGGCTCCATTTTTTGTGCTGCCTTTTGGTGGAGACAAACACCTATCAATAAGTGCTTTTTATGTATTGAAAAGCATATTTTTCCTTGTTTCTGCCTTAAGTGATTTTATCTGCGCTTAAAACACACAAATGTGTGTGTATACAGACACAAACAGCCTCAAGAAAAGCAAGAACCAAGAACAGCACAGAAATTACTTACTGCATATCTTTTTCACTGGGAGTAGATATTGGGCAACTTTTTATTTGTGATTTGAAATATTTTTGAATTCAGTTGGATTACTCACAAACATGAGGTTACTGAGGGATGAAAGCTTTTACAGGCTGGGAGCTCCAGATTTGCTTTAGTTTAGTTTTTCCTGTGTAAAATACTGTTTGATTTTTAAAAGTATGCAACAACCTAAAATATCAGAAAAATAACTTTGCCTAATAGCATCATTCTTACTTAGTCTTTTTTTTTTTTTTTTTTTAGCAATATTGGTTTATCTTCTAAAAGACTTCCTCTGATCTAAGACAGAACTGAAATAAAATCCCTCAGGCTTTAACTGTGAAGCTGGAGAAGCTTATTAGGATTTTTAACATTCTAAGTTGCTTTCTGAACAGATTGCACCAGCTAGTTGATGAAACTTGAGCTAATTACTCTAATGTTGACAAATGAACTAACACAAAAAAGTCACATTAAAAAAAAAAAAATTGTACCTCTTCAAGAAATGCTAAGTAGATTCAGTGATTTGTGGGTGTAATAGAGATATTTTTGCAGGGGTTTCTTTAGGAAGACAAGAAAGGAAAAAAAACCCCAACCAAAACACAAAACCAACCCAAACTACTATTTATAAACAAAAAATGTGCCATCACTGATCATTTGAGTATCAACGTTAATGAAAAATGCTTAGGATTTTTGGAAATTGAAACAAATCAATTTGATAGTTGGTATGGTGAGAAATTGCCTTTACAAAACGGTCTTGTTATGTTAGGTTGTGCTGAGAACTTCTACAGAGCCTCTTGGACTATAGTGTCATACCCAGGAGAACTGGGTCATGATCACTGAGCGCAGCCACTAGCCCCACAGGGTTCTCCTGTGTGCCAGGTGGCTTGTACTGTACCGAGTTCCCTGAACTTTGGTTACAAGAGGTAAGTGAGCTTAGCCTACAAAGTAGACAGAAGTTGCTATCACTGAAAGCCTCTCTGCACTTTAAGCAGCACAGAAACTATTGGATCTATAGATTTGGTTAAATCCAGCCGTGGAATAACTATATTAAAATCTAGAGGGATCTCTAACTCTTGAAATTAGGATAAATTCAGGTTTGTACTCATCAATTTTTATTTTTTAATTTGTGCTTTACTATGTAGCGACACACTTATAAATGAAGGGGAAGAAATTAGTAAGGATATCATCTTATGATACACTTATTTTAAAGAAAAACTTTGGAAAAAAAAAAAAAAAGAAAAAATTAATATGTGTTTGAGGTAATTAAAACACCCTTAACCCTGCCCAAATTTTGTTTGTCAAAGAACAACCAAAAATGCTTAACTAATTACTGATATTTCAATTCAGTACTCTTTAGGCTTAAATGGAAGCAGTGTGGCTATGACATGAAGATTTCCTGCCATTTAAACTTGCTATGCCTCAGAGAGAAATGTACCGTCTTCTCTTTCTTTTTTTTTTTTTTACTATTTACTTAATAGTTTTGACCTTTCAGCCAATTGTCCTTATCCATCATTACAGTGCATGATCAATCATTTCATGCCTTGTCATCTACAAAATACCAGCAAGAAGGAAAAGTTTTATGTTCTATTGCTTTTCTCGAGTTTGTTGTGGGGTTTTTTTGTGGTTTTTTTTTTTTTTTTTTACCGGAGTATCTTCCTGTTTATTGGGAAGAAGGAGAAAAAAAAAATGTTTCAAGTTATACTGGTTTAATCAACTTCATGGATTTCATGAGTGCAAATAGATGAGTTCACTGGAAGTTTAATTTGTTAATTTTGGTATTGGTTAATGGACAGTACTTTAAAATGCACCAAACAAGCCATGTTTTTATGGCACTAGCTTCCTTCTGAGTTTCTGAGCAATAAACAGAGGCAGAAGTATCCAGTGACACTATATACCTGTGCGTACATAGACACAGATGTGTACTCTTATGCATGAACATGGTCTGTCTGAGGATGGTTCTTCAGTCACAACAGGGCTTTGGGTTTCTGGAGATTCAGGTAACCTTCATTGCAACCAATTTGTGCAAGGGCAAAATTTTCAAGAACGCTTGTGTTGCGGGAGCTTAAATGGCATTTGCAAACTCAAAGAATCACTTAACAGGACTTGCCTGCAGCAAGAAGCCAGAAGGTGCAAGGATCATGATCTAGTGGGAAAGCTGTAATACAGCGTGATGCTCTGCAAATGTTTCAAATTGAGGCCTGAAAACAGTCCGCTGTTCTCAAAATGGCCTTTCTGGTTTAGGCATAGTGATCTGTAAACAAGTCTAACATTTCTTTTTCCGGACAGAAGGTGTGTCGGCTGCTCCCCAGAGGACCACTCTGCTATGTTCCAGTAGGCAGTATGGAAAAGGCCCTGGCTTATCCATACTGTTACTGGAGAACAGCACAATACTGCTTGTAATGAGTGTTAAGTGATTTAGGATCTGAAGTACTTCAGGAAACCTCGCTTTTTGCTTCTCTTGTCTTCATTTTCCTGATTATAAACCAGAGATAATAGCACTTCTCGGCTTCCCATGGGGTACTGAGAAGATGAGTACATGAAAGGTTGAGAGAACTGTAGCTACTGCATGGTGACCCAGTAATGGGGGCACCTAAAGTACCTTTAGGTAAACAACTTCAGCAAACACATCCACTTGCATCCCTGAACTCAAAAATGTCAAGTGTATGTTTAAAAATTTCTCAAAAGGTTTATCTGTTGTTTTTTGGTGGGGCGGGGAGTTCTTTTGTGTTGTTATTTCAGGGAGGCAGAGTAGCCATGCAAATGATTTGGAGAGAATGAGAGAACTTGGGGGAATACACATCAGACAGAGTAAGAAGGATGGAGACCAAGCATGTAACAAACTTCATGCTTGTATTAATTGTGTGACTATTTGGCATTCCTTCTTAACTGAAACAAGTTAGTCTCCCTAGTGCCTGCGAACACCAAGGACATCCTTCATTATCTGAACCGTTAAAATATCCTGGTTTTATTTGGGATAATTGTAGTTGATCTATCAACAGTTTTTCTGTGATCCTAACACTGAGCATGAAAAGGATAATGTAAAGAAAGGTGAAGACACAAAATACTACTAAGGTTTGGAGCTCGTAAGGAAAGCTTTGCACAGTTCTACTTGCAATTCTTTAAAATATACATCTGTACCTTTGATGTTGCATCAAAACAGAAACCAAACGTAATACTTCTGTGTAGTTTTCACACGGCATGTCCCACCAGTTTGTGCAGTGGAAGGTCTGAAAAACTTGAAGCTCTTCTTCTTGGGAGCTTACAATCTCTGTGTTATTCAACAAAACTTTCTCTAG
>NW_010552301.1:24022-31389 GCF_000687285.1 Phaethon lepturus | reverse complement strand
TTCCGATCCTCCCTCTCCCAACCCCCAATAAACATCAAGACTTCATAGTGTTTGGCAGTTGGACATAGACTTGCTAACACATGTCTATTTTCATAGAATCCACCTATTTGGCAAATTTCAGAAAATGTACACAAGTATTCAGGAATGTGACTCAGTTAAAAGTGGAGGCTCCCACTGGCCTGGTGTTCAGCCCCTGATAGTGGCCATGAATGACAAAGCACTTACAGATGTGTCCCCCAGTTTGCCTTCCCAGCTGGTTTGGGTCTTCATGAGCCTGAGGTTGTGCATCTTTCTTTGTTTTAATAGCCCCTGATTTATAATGACAAAAATTTAGAAGGATTAAACAAACTAATGTAAGGAGAAGGAAAAAGAAAACCAAAAAAACCAAACCCGATGTCGTCTCTTTCAGCTCACACTGAAAAATTGTGAGCAATCACAATTGCCTAGTCACTTTGTCTGCCTCTCATGATGTTTATTGCCTTCTCTCTGCCACCTCTTCCTTTATGAAGAATCCTATTGAATCACTCCTTGAACAGCAGCTGTGCAACATTTTCTACTCCTTATTGCCTTCCTGCCATGACTTTTTTCTAATTCTGTTATATCCTTGTTGAGAGAGGAGGCCAGAATTGCACAGATGATTTGAGATGTGACTGCACAGTGGATTTATACGGTGTCATTACAATGTTTTCCGGTTTGTTCACTCTTCCTCTCCTACTCGTTCTTAACATTGTCTGCTTGTTTGATCACTAGTAAGCTCTGAGGTGGCATATTTACAGAACTAGCTAAAATAGCTCCAAGATCCTGTTCCTTAATGACAATAGCTAGCATACAGCCACTGTGAGATGTGGGGATAGCTTATTTTTCACCATGTGCACTGAATTTAATTTTCTATTTTATTATGTTTAAATGTTACTATTATGAAATCCTTTCACAATTTTTTTCAACTGAATTTTGGTTTTGCTACCTCTCAATTCAGTACTGCCAGCAAGTTGTGTTTGTGATGAACACTCTTTGGGTAAAAAATCGCTATTTACCCCACCTCCAAATCTCTTACGTACGTGGCAGACAGCCAGACCTGCCGTGTCAGTACTGAGCTCCTGCCTCGTCCTTTTCTCTGCTGTACGTAGCTGAACTTCAACCCACAGTGGCACAGGAAAAAAAAACGACTTTAAAATGCAATTCAGCTGAACTCTTAATCACAGAAAGTTGATACACTGCAGAGATGAGTTTGAGTGGTAAAAGGAACAGAATCTGCTCATGCAGATGAGCAAATTGCGGGGGGCGGGAGGCAGTGGCAGAGAAAGACTTGAATGGTGCAGCTGAACTATGCTTGCTTGGCACAGGGGAAGGGGATAAAAATAATTCCTTTCTCTAATTAGCAAGAACACAGTTCACTGTTACAAGCAGGAAAACTTTAACTCCTTACTGGTACGAACTGTGCTGTTGCGTTAGAATTAGAACCACCCAAGCAGCTTTCACAGACAACAGCTGGTCCAGCTGTTTGATGCCATTACAGACTTTCTGGCCTCTGATGCTTACTCCTGTTTTCATCAGGACCACCGATTCCTCCCCAGTTAGCCTGTGAATAGTCACCAAAGAGTTAATTTACATCTTAGCACAAATGAAAGGATGGAAATATCTAATGGGAGAGAATAATGATTTTCTTTTTCTGATCAGTTACTTCTTGTGCTTAGAAAGGAAAGTTTACATCTCTAGTTAGGAAGGGTTAGTTGCTTTCACTTCGTGTTAGGTTGCTTTGTTTTTGCAAAATGCTGCAATGCTTGGTTTGCAAAATCTTCCAGAGAAATGTATTCGTGTATGTATCCATTACAGGCACCTTTTTTGTGACGGCAAGAGGAGGAAAAAAAAAAAAACCAACAAAAACAACAGATCTCCACTTTGAAAGGGGTTCATTTGGGACTAATTTACAATTCTACTTGTTAATCTGTTTAAGTAATGCATAGAGATGTTAAGAGAACTATACAAAGATAATGGATAAACTAGCAAGGGGAGGCTGTTTTAAAACAAAAGGCAACCTTAACATTTGTATCTAATCAATACTGAAGTATAAGTCAGCTAAGCCTTCTGTCGCTAGCCAAATGACTGAGCATAAGTGTATTTTTATATGGCTCTTTAATGTTAAGTGACAAGGAAAGGCAGCCACTTAAAAGTATTTGACATTCATAAGCATCCAAAAGACTTTCTGTCATCTTCTATTTATTCATTCACTAGACTAGAAAAAGCTATAATGCTTTGTTTTTTCCCTTTCATTCAGGGCAGCAGTCGATGCATCTGTGTCAAACCTCAGTTCTTCTCATCTGTTCTTCATGGTGTCCATAACCCTTGCTTTTCTTTCTCTTCACTGTCACCAAACAGCTTTTGTGTGCCTGTTAACAGTGAGGAGTGCCGCATCTGGAATTTCCAGCTCCCAGTCTGAAAGGATTGAAGGGACGCTGAGTGTGCTCCTGCCCCTCCTGAGCACAGCCCCTTTCAGCAGAAGCAGACTGAGTGTCAATCGAAAATTGTCTGGAAAAAATACCTTATTTTATGTTCGCTTTAGGAGTATTTTGGGTGCTTTTCTGACATAACGCAGGAAGCTTTTAATTCAAAAAATATTGGTAGTGTTCTTTAACACCTTGAATTTTAGCTGGTGTGCACTTGCTTTGTGTATTCAGCTTTTGCATATAAAATCTATTCAGATTGCCGGTAACAGTCAGAGAAGAGTATAGGAACGGGGTTTTTTGAATACAAAGGAAACAGTCCTTTTTCTTAAAAATGCTTCATACGATCGGTTCTGATGTTTAATTAAGTCTGTCCAGGAGTATTTAGGCAGCTAAGCTACTAAGCTAGTTGTGTTGGAAGAATTTGAAGATTTTGCCATAGGGAAATAAAAATGTGTTATTTTGAAATGCAAAGTTTAAAAATAAAAAAGCTTGCAAGGAAAACCATAAAAAACTTTCTCAAGTGTTCTAAATAGCATAACTGGCACACTAAACAAAAAACCCCTTTGCACTGTTACCCATAATCAAATAAAAAGGCTTCTGCAAGTCAGTATGTTTTGACCCTTTTCAAGTTGATCTTCTGAAAAAGTTCAGATTTTCAGTTCCTATCTGTCTGTCTGCCCCTGCTAATAACTGTTGAGTACGTTGTCTGATTTAAAACTGTTCCTCTGTGCAACAAGGTTAAAGGACATGTTTTGTCCCTGCAAGTTTCAAGAAAGTGGACAGTTTGCTACAAGTGTCCCTCTCATGGAAAGACTTGCAGTGGGAACTTAGTTTTATTAGCCCCTAGAGAATTAATACCTGAAAGTGTTGGAGGAATAAGTCAATCTCAAGAAAAAGATTAAACTTCCCTTTGTGCCTTATCAGATGAAAGAACCCAAATGCAGTACATGAAACCACATGAAACGGAGCTGTACAAGGTCTGCCCTGTGCTGCTGCTCTTGTGAGGGATATTTTAGGATTTGGGATTTTTTAATTATTATTAACAGGATAAATATTTCAGCAGTCTACTAGCTAGCACTAGAGTAAGGGAAGCCAAACATCATCTGTTCTCTAGTGTGAGGATTTTTTCCCTCTTCTGTCAGAAGAAGAGAAAATTGAAGTTCTGTGGGATTCCTTAGTCAGTGTCTGTGGAAAACTGTGTTGCTGTCCCACTTTTCTTGCTGTCTCCTTCTGCACGTTGTCGTAACAGAAACCTTACCTGTTTCTTTGGAAGAAAAAGAAAGCACAGCCAGGGCTATTCGACTGCAGGATTGCACATGCAGGCAAATACAGGTGACACTGATCAAGGATGCAGGGGACAGGGATATTGAAGTAAGCTATGTGTACCTCCTGTCATACTAACAGTTGCAGGGTTTCAAGAATTGCTGTGCAATAACGCATCTAAGTGCCTTGTTCCTGCAGCTAAGGCTCCGAGAGAAAGAAAAAAAAAAAAACCCCAATAGATGTTCTTCCAGCTCATGCAATAGAAGTGGGAAAAATTCCGAAGTATAATGATGCGTCCTTTGGCATGACTCGTGTTAGTGTTTCAACTGTGAGGTTAATCTTACAAGCAACAGACTAACAGCCAGAGCCACACTTTCTTACTAACCTCTGCGTTTCAGTGTTTACAGCGTGTGACACCCCCATTTGTAAGCACACAAAGCATGATTTAGCAACATGCAGCACATTAGTTAAGACCCACATAACCAAACTCTGTGAGCAGAGTTTGCTTATGTAGCAAGTACCGTGCATGCTTGCGGTTAAATTCTGCCTTGTATATTTAATTTCGGCCTCAGGCTAAACGTACTGCTTTGGACCCGGGAAAAACAGGAGCTTAACAACGGAAGTGCTACTGATGACACTGCTGCAGTTGCAAATGATGCCATTTTAATACTTAGCTGATATTCAGGAGCTTTCAGTCTTGGGTTGAAGAGATCTGATTGAAAATCAGACACAGGCATATATGGAGAATTCCAGGTTCCCCAGTTGCCTTGAAGTTAAGTGGAGTGGGCACTTGATTATTATGAAGGCTAGAATTGGATTGAAGAATCATACTTAAAGGTGTAATAGAGCTCAGAAAGTGTCAGACCTTGGAAGTACCTAGCCCTTGATTGTAGCAGCTGGAAGTGATTTAACAAGTACTTGAGGTGACAGAATCAAATGCTTTATGTGATGAATGGGCTGTTTCAGTGTAGCAAATGATTTTGCTCTTTAAAAATCAGAATTAAATAGTTTGTTTTTTGTGAGGATTGAGATCATGGAGCAATGAAGTATATGTGTGCACGTGCCCAGAGATATACAATTTCATGTTAATCTTGTCTTTATAATAATAATATGTTCACTTATTTTTGAATTTATTGCTATGCACTGGTCCTTCTCCTGGCAGGGAGAAAAGTGAATGTGTATTTTCTGCATGATGGTGTCCTAAGAAGCTGAAATAACATGACCTAAGTGTAACTAGCTCTTTTCCTTAGTCATTTATAAGATGAAAACTGTATTTGTTAAATAATGTTATCAGCCAAAGTCAAGAGGTAAATAACTTCAAATATCTGTCATAGAACAATTGGGTATCTGAATGAATATATACAGAACTGGATCCAGAGTTGGGAGGAGATTCCTCAGTCACGCAAGGGGGATTTTGTCCAAGTACTGCCCCATCTTAGATTCAGTCATATAGTTCACTTAACAGTGTTGCACCTATAATTCCGTCATCCTGCCTTAAAACAAGTTCCACTCCACTTGACACTCCCACAACATGGCAGGAAGAGTTGTTCTTCCATTCAGTGTGGCCAAGACTTCAGTCCTTATCTTCCCTACTACAGAAGAAGGAAATCCTGCACACCCAAACCTTCCTTAGAAATGAAGTCAAGCTTGAATCTGATCCTATAGCTGTTCAATGAGCAGAAGAGTTAATTATAATGTTAAGCTCTCTTTCATTTTTTTATAGGAAAGGAAAAGTGCAGAGAGGAAATATAATATTTCTTTTGGTCTTTGGTACTAATCAGAATTACTGCTCTGCTGTTCCTGAGGTTGTTTTGAATGTGCTGAGTAATGGACATAACCAGTCTCATGAGACAAACAAGAAAAATTGTATTTTTATGATCAATGCTTTAACATGACAGCTCCAGGAACACCTTTGGATGTCAAGGATGACTTTGTATTGAAGTGGAACTGCACATGCATGATTTGTTCACTGCCCCTTGTGATTTGTGATCTAGCGTGGGATCTAAGAGGATTGCAGAAGGCTGGAGGTTCTTGTAAGGCACATGGCTCTGACTGCTTTAGGGATAACCAGCTGACAGTAAATGATCTTCATGTCTCCTTTTACTTCCCCTAGTCAGCAACGAGACAGACGCTGATCTTTGAGCAGACCCTGAGCTCCAGCGTTTGGATGGACCCAGCCAGGGCTCACAAATGCCTGATGATGTCTCATTCGCAGAGTCTGCAGATCTCTGCAGATTCAAGGTTTTCAGGGTCAGCACTGAAATGCCTCTGATTTGACTATTCCCCAAATCAAGTATATAGCAAAATAATGTTCTTCTTTAAACCATGTAATACCTCTTATCCCGGGTCTACCACGCCCAGAACTCTCAAATGCTTTCTTCTCTTGTACATGAGACAGCATCTGTGCATGGAGGGGGAAAAGTCTGGCACATCAGGTCGGTTTGGTAGGGCAAGGCCTTCGGTCTTACACGGGAGCACCCCTCCGCACAGCATCTTCCTCTTTCTACAAAAGAAGCCAACACCACTGCTTCTCTTTTGTTATTTGGCTTCACATCTCAAACACAAGCTGATACGGTTCCCGAAACTGGAAATTCAAATACAGCAGAGTATCTCCTAAGCAAGGAGATATCATAGAATATTCAAGGATATAAGGAATTTCACCAAGTCCAACTCCCTCCTCAGGGAAAGTGAACTTCAGCATTAGGTCAAAGTTAGATTCAGTTATACAAAAAGGTTGGGCCATACCGATGCTAGGAAGCTGTTCAATTGAAGTTAATGAAATGCTGTTAGCAGCGGTATATTCATAGGTGCTACCTTTCAGTATCTGAAAAACATATGTTATTACACTTCCCCCAGAACTAAAAAGCAGGTTTGAAACGAACATTTTTTTCTTTAGAGATATTTGCATAATTACACCGAGTGTGACTGTTAATGAAGAGCTAGTAAAAAAACTGGGTGCATTAGCATGACTGAGTGACTTAACGCAATCCTGTTGATCATAGAGTTAGGGGTGGCTTGCATTTTGCCAGACCTTTTTTTTAGTAATCTCTTGCAATTGCACATTTGAATTTGAACTTTCATTAATTATAGCTTTATTTCATGAACATGAAACTTCATTGACTTAAGTGTTTACATCAGTAGAAAACCTATTCTAAAATATGTGCACCTGACAAAATTGTTAATGAACACCTCACCACCACCCCAACACGAGTACATTTTGGAGTCACTCCAGTTAAAGGAAGCTACATTTTTCTTCCTTTAATACTTAGTAAGCTTTTTTAGTATGCTTTTAACTTGTAGGTTAAATTCTTTTTTCTTTCAAAATTAGAAAGAGCAAAGCATGTAATCTTGGGAGAAGGAAAATAATTGTAGAAGCAGAATACTCCTTCAATAACAACATTATCCCTCTTCCAGCTCCTTGTCTCCTGGTACTGTTTGTTACTGGTCTGCAGCTGAGTTGGTTACCTCACCTCTGATACAGTCAGGTAGGTGAGGCATGCAAGGACATGTAAGAAGAGCTGAGAAAGATGAGTTGTAGCTAAGCCAAATCACTTTATATTATGGAGGAGCCACTAGTGGGTTTTGTGCTTCTGACTGTATTGGTGGGTAATCACTGGAAGGTAATAAATGCCAGATTAAGGGAGAAAACACATCTTAATC
>NW_010552301.1:0-23991 GCF_000687285.1 Phaethon lepturus | reverse complement strand
GGAATATAGCTGCCAAATCAATTATGCACCTATGGATTTGGTTCTTAGGTACACTTAAACCACATTGTTTTCAGTGAAGATTGATCATGGGGCCCATAATCTCACCAAAAGTCAATATTGTGCCCCTTTACCTGCTTAAACATGACTGAAAATACCACAGAGCACCCGTGTGTATTGTTACATTTCCCCGCCCTGCCTTTGGGCACTCTCAAAAAACTTACCCTTAAGATAATAATGGCAACTGGGGCAGGGACAAAGAAGATTTTTTTATGATTTGCTTGAAATTTCTGCTGTCATAATTATTTTGGCAGAAAAATGTAAGAATTTTCAATATCAAGTTTGTACAAAGGAATTTTTTTGCTCAGAAACTTTGCATATGTTATTTCAGTTGGAAATGACATTTTTGGATACAGTTTTCTCAGTCTACATTTTTGAGATTCCTCATATTATCCCATTTTTAGGACTGGAATACTGAGATCGTCAGTCCCTGAAGCTGTGAAATAGTCAAGCACAAAGAAAAATGGTGAAACTTAACAGTGAAAACATTCCTTCCCTGTTCCTATTCTGCCTCCAAAAATGGAACAGGCAAGGAGATATGTATCAGCTTTGGCTTTTATTACATTAAATGACAATGATAATTTAATACTGAATACATATATATGTTAACATGTATATCATTATATGATATAGTATATAACAAATATATAATATATATATATTTAATTGTTTAGTAAAACAAAAGACAGAGATTTTGCTAAACAGTGTGACCCGGTATAGGATTTTATTAAAAAATATGGAAGGTAAAGTTATAGCTTATGGGTGATTTGAAGTGAAAACCTTCGTAGGTGTATAGGAAGAAAATTGGAATTTCACTCCGGAGTTTAACAGCCAGAAATATGTATATTGTGGTACATACAGCCTGTGAGATTAATATTGTCAGAAAGTCACAGGCAAGGGTGAAGCCAGTTTGAAGTGAAGTTGAAATAAAGTTGGCAGGCCATATATTTTTTTGACAGCAAAATAAATAAAACATTTTGTATGGTTAATGCACTGTAAAATAGCCAAGTCCATACTGAATACCAGGAATTAAGAGATTCCCTTCTGCCTAGTCAAGTGTATCTAAGCACTCATAAAGCGTTATTTGTAGAAACAGATGAGCCAAGCTGGTTTAGGAATACTCTGGTCTCTAAGAAAATCGATGAAGGGCATCCCAGTTTAAAGCAGGGCATCCTCAGTTAGAGCTCTCCCAATCAACACTACAGGCAGAATTCTGTCCCAAAACAGGCCCAGTGCTCTCTATATTAAAAAACAGGACTTTTCCAGTATTTTCTTCCGGGTTTTTGAGACAAACTTCATGTCTTTACTCACCTGTTATAAATCCATGCCCATAAATTACCATAATATTGCAGTTCTTGAAGATATCAAACACAAATATGGAAAGAACACAGGAGGGAGAGAGACAGAGAAAGAAAATGGGGGTTAAGTTTAGGAATTTATCCAGGGAGCATAGGTCTGTTTTAACAATGGAAAACCTAGGACTCACTTTTTTCTCCCTGTGAATCTGTGTCTTTCCTGAGCTTATAACTTATTTCTACAAAATAATTTTGACTGTTAACATGTAGATATATCCTCATAGATTTTTCAGTTGTTACTACTTTTACTGCAGATTACTTACTTCAGTATTTTTATTCCCATTTCAGTCGTCTTCTTTACCCTTTCATTTTGTCATCTAACTAGCAATACTCTTTTGACTTGTATCATTAAATGTATATAATAAGTGGCGAGAAGTCACTGCAAACAATTAACATAATTCTTAAAATTGTCCTCTCTTAAAATTATTTGCCCAGCAAAATTTGAAGGGCGCTAAGCAAAGTCAGAATGGCATTTCTATGGGTGCTCCTTCCCATTAAGGACTAGGACTTTTGCTTCTCATACTCTTGCCCTGGCGTTATTCCCCCTCCCAAGAGGGAGACTGCCACTGAAATCTTACAAACATCAGGCTAACCAAAGAAAGCTTACAGAAACAAATAGTGGCATTTTACAGTGCTATTTGCCTGAGACCAGGTCAGGTGGTAAAATATAATTGATATAGCTGGTACAAAACAACAACAACAACAACAGAGGGCTTTTGGTATGGGACTAGGATAGGACATAATTGGCAACAATTGAAAATGCTACACTTTAGAGGATGGAACAGGCCCCAAGTGATGAATGGATTTGGCAGCTAGGTTCATATATGAATTTCTTCACAGTTTCATGAAACTCAGGCTGAGAGTTTCAGTTCAGGGACATCTATGGAAAACTGCTCAGCTGAAAGCGATACGTACGCTGCAGGACTCTCTCATTTCTTCTGTGCGCTAAAAACTCCATCGCTACTTAGAGCTTCTGCCTCAAAGCGTTCCAACCTTTTAACCTTTGAATCTAGTCTTTCCAGTTGTCTTCTATAGGCCAAATCATAGCTCTGAAGCTTATGGCTGGCAGGGATGCTATATACCAGTCAGTGGTCTCCTGCGGCTAGGTGTACCTCGTGCGGGAGTGGCACGAAGGGAAAGCATCGTGTTTGGGGAGGTGGGCTAAGAGCAGCTCTGCTCAGCTGTGCAAAAATGGCCTGCTGTTTTTGTCTCACGCTCTCCGCTTTGATCTTGCTCATCAATCTGCAAATGAAGCACATGTGGCTATGCCCCTCCACTGCCCTCCTCTCCATTGTGTTTCCTGGTATTTGCCTTAAATTAGTGCCTCTTGCTGATTAAGAAATTACCTGTCTCTAGTTAACTTGTACAGGGACAGCCATGTTTTATGGCATCTTGACTTCTGCTTTTCCGTTTGAGAATTCAGCAGCCATCATATTTGGTTTTTCCCCTTTAACAAAGCCAACATTGATCTTGCAGATCATGCACACTGCACTGTCAGACAAGATAGATAACGACTTGAACTGCAGCAAATGGGACTATATGACATCACACTTTTGTGAGCAGACAAATCTGTAATCTTATTTAGTTTGACAGGTATAAAGGGCATTTCAAAAACTGATTATATCTGCTGTGATTTTAAGAAGGTCTTGGATATGACTGGAAAATCTTCACCCAACCTATTCCCCAGGGAACAAACCCTTCAAAAGAATAATGCAATACCACTTATTTGGGACATTAAAACACACATTTATCCTTTTTTTTTTTTTTTCACATTGTGGAAAATACGTAATATTACCCCCGTGAAGGCTCCAAGGGTGAGAGTGAGGTGCTAGAGCTGAACCTCCATCAAATCTGGGAAGTTGGATCTGCAACGAAGCTTTGCAGATCAATGTGAAAGAAAGAGCTGAACATGAAAACCACCTGAACTGTTTAATGAAAATGTGGATCTGTGCTGATTTTGCAGATCCGTCTCTCATTGTGAAAACCCCATCGCCAGCTGGGGATAAGATTCATAAACATTTTCTGAAGCTTCTATTAATAGTCCTGCTAAACCCAGCTGTGACAGATTTGCGGTGCAGCATCAGTCAAGGTCAATATGTGTAACAGCATCTACCTGCAGGGCCCCACCTTTGGCAGTGGGGTGCACAGACCTCGGCCGGATCGTCACCCTCGCAGAGGAAGGTTTTTGGCAGCACCTGGATTGTCATGGCTGCCCGGCTGCACTGGGCGAAAGGCTGGTGCAAGGAAACGCTGAAATCCAGGCTCGTTTTCGTGAAACTTGGGTGCCTCTCTAAAACCCAGAGTTAGCAGCTGTGGGGCTGGGGTTCACAACTCTGCTTCTGCTCTTAGATGCTGAAATAGTCTCTTCACATGTGGATGGCACGTTCAAGTTTTATTCTTTTAAAGCGTAGCATAGGTGCCCGTGGCTTAGCCAGGGGATCCGTGCGTGGGGAGCCCCGAGCGGCAGAAGGGCTGTGTTACAGGCAGCACCAGGCCTGCTGCTGCCCTCGTCCTGCAACGCGGCCGGAGCAGCTGGCCACGGGCACCTCCGCTCCTCTCCCCGCGCTGCACCTCTGGGAGGAGGCCCACGCAAAGGCAAGCGGAGGGAATGGCCCTCAGCTGAGGGACGAGGGACTCCTAAAGACCGCCCTGGGACACTCAGGGGGCTTACAGTTTGGGTAAGATTTGAGGCTGATCTCAGCCTTGCTCTTGAACCTGCCATTGAGCCGCCCAAGTACTTTCCTTTTTGTCCAGCCCAAAGGTGCCAGACCGCGGTCCTCCGCCGGAAAATTAAAAAGTTTCTCACTCCATCTGCATCACAACACAGTTTTCCGAAGAGTGATACTGAAACGATCTCGCAATGAATTAAGCATGGCTTGCATGTTTCACCCTAGCCTCGCCAGTATTTTGTCATGGGAAAGTGAAATATTTTTTTAATAAGTCATAAACCATTAGAAAGCGCGATCTGTCATACTGACAAATTTCTAGATGTGTCTCTATGGCTGAAATTACAATCCTTTAACCTCTGGTTCCTAGTCTTGTCTTTACAAAGGCAATTCTACTGTAAACATTTTTGTTAATTCCTCCCTCCTGGCTTTTGGTATTAACTATGTGACCAGTTCTGCTCTCACTGAGATGAATGGAAATATTTTACTGATTACCTCAGTGAGGACAGAGCTGTGTGTGGGTATGGATTTCTGTTATGTCCTGCTGGACCACAGTGATTTTGGTCATTGTCATAATATATATTTTAAGTCTGCATATCGTGAATATTAGTGAACTGATAAACTTTCTGTAGAAGAGGTGCATCTTGCCTACATAATGCACCTTGAGGTACTCATGCAGGATGAAATTAGGCTTGGTTTCAGAGAATTTTGGATTTTGTCCTATAGGGCTCTACCTTCTATTTCTCCTTTTGCTTCGTGCAGCAGGGAGGGTTTCTTAGGTGGGTCAGGCCTATACCCTTAAACATATTGCGTTGGCGAGCACCTCCGCGGAGCAGTCACTTCTCATCTGAACAGCCTGCGAGCAAAGGAAAAGCAGAGCCAGTGTCACCTCGCTGCTGCAAAAGAACAGCCGGTGCTGCGGGGTCCTGGCGCAACATTTCTTCAACAGAAGGGTGCGATCCAGTCGCTGACAGAAACAGTCTTGATAAGCGAGCTCTTCAGTCTGCCTGTGTATATGACAGAGATTGAAGTATCAGTCCTTGAAGAGCTGGACATGTATTTTATTGTCCCAGTGCTTGTTGTTACATGTTAGAATTGTTTTTAACAGAGGAGGGAAGAGGAAAAAAAAAAATCAAGGGGTGAAGAAAAAAAAACACCAGAAAGAATATGTATCATGTCTTTAAGAAACCACAACTTTGAAAAAAATATTTATTACTGAAAGCTATTCCCTGCAATTTCACTTCTTATCTTCATTATTTGGTAAGCTCTGAGCAAGGGGCAGCTTTGAATGCAAAATCATACAGCTCTTACTGTGTTGTTCGAAACATTCGCAGTCACTTGGTAATTGTAAAAGGACAAACAAAGAGCGGGTTGGAAGTGGAAAATCCCATTTCACTACCATCAGATTTTCTTAGTGAGTGTTAATTTTGGATACGAGAAAGAGACTGTGTATCTTCAACATAAGAACCTTCATTTGCCCTTTAAGAAAATAACGATCTCAATTAAGGAAAAAAAAGAAAACACAATGTTACCTGTTATTCCAAAAAGAAGTCTATAAAATGGATACTGAAAAACAAACCCACAAAATAGTTTTAAATATTCTTGTAGGGTAAATAGCTTATTGTGTTAATACTAACAACGAATAATCATTTACATTCTCCCTGATCTTGTTCTGGAAAAAGCCTCTTGATTCCAGTAAAAATTTTTATTTGGAAGGCAATTTAAGCCCAGTCTGAGTTATTTTACTGATCAAGTCTTAGATGGGCAGAAGAAGAGAGAAAATATTATCTTACCTGGGTATGAATAAAACTCAAAAGTGTTTTCTAGAATTCATGTGTAGAATGTGCACTTTATTTCAGACACTGGAATAAAGATGCTAGCTTATAAACCAGACAATACAAGGTCCTTAAAAGATTGTCTTCAAGTAATAACAGTAAGCTTTGTAAATAATTTCTTCATTTCTTTTTAAATTAGCAAAGGCTTAAGTCATTTCTCTTCTTTACTTCTTTGTTCCTTCATGTGTATTATTATTACTATTAAGCAAACCTCATCTCATCCATAAAGTTTCAAGTCAAAATATTCTGATTTTAACTCAGATATCTATGGTTTTCATAACAGAAGTTCATGGCCAACAGCTAAATCCTAATCAGCAGCCCCATTATGTGGAGGAGAGTTTATTTTGCTAACTCATTATCTGTTTTAGAGCAGGGTAGTGCTTGTGCTGTACAAGCATGTAACTGATGGGCTTAGTTTGCAAAAGAAGCTTCTGAACCCTGTTTTGGATTTTTGTTAAAGAAAAAAAAAAAAACCCAAACGAAACATTACGGGGAAGATGTGCATGCCTTAGACCATCCCTCAGCCCAGCCCTTGACAAAATTACTTGGCCCTTTTACCCCTTAACAAAATTAATCTGTTTTTTCAGAGTATTCCTGGAAGAGACTGAATTTCTACCAAAGAATGTTGAATTCCCTCCCAGCCTGTCAAGTGACACACTGTGACAACAGCATTTTTTGCTTCTATGCCTCTTCTTTCCAAGTGTTAATGAAATACTCCCCATGAGAAAGTCTCAGTTAAGAGGTTTACGATGAAAAGTTTTTAACATAAGTCTGTAATCAAGCATAAATTATTTTTTTTAAGTATACCGACATTTTGATCTAAAATAAGACAAATAGCTGCCCTACTTGCCTTATTTTCCCCAACACTTCCTTGGTTCAGAAAACATGAATTAAATCCTTTTCAGATTTATAAGTTATTTTGCAAGTCAACAGTGCCAGGAACTTCCTAATTCTATATGAAACTGTCTGTTTCTGGTTCTCGGGGAGGGATTAACAGAGTAAAACTCCGTGAATCTGTAGTATAAAGGATCTAAACACATTTCCCTCCAAAGCCCTTGATGCAAAACCATAGCATGCTTCTGATTTGTGTTCTCTGAATGACATGAGCCCCTTGTGATAATTTTCCATCTTTGAGCAGAAAGTCACTGAAGCTGCTACGTGGCAGAGAACAACACGTATGCTTAATTTTGCACCATGCACAGGGTTATGGCAATCATGGGGCCACCCGCCCAAACCTTCACAGGCATTGGGCCACAACTGACAAAATGCCAGGGAAAGGCAGGAACGAATAGACTTGCCTCAAACTCCTAAGGAGTCAGACTCCTGTGGAGTCTAATACTCCTTACTTGGTTGAAAAGAAAGGGAAACAAAAGTTCTGGCTTTCATTGAGGGTGGTGAGGACAGTGAAAGTTACTTTGCAGAACACTTTCCATCTTGCCTTCTGCAAAAGTCTATTAAAGTCTCTTTGGAGCACCTGTCTGTTGTGAAAATAATTCATTTTGTCATGGCCAGTAACACACTCGTAGTCATTTTATGAAAGCTTATGTAGCAGTTTCACCTCTAGCTTTACCCTCTGTTATACTACATCACAAACTCATTTAAATAGTGATATTAATGTTTTTAGAGATCACTACAAATGGTTGGCAGCATCATTGCAGTTAATGTCTCATGGGAGCTATACAAGGGAATTTTATCAGCTTGAGGCTGAGGTATTTGATGAAGTAATAACAAACTAGCTTTGAATTGTCTTTCATTACCCTTTATCTCTCCTAGAGAGAATATAATCTTATTCAAATTATAATGGCCTCTGTTATCAATGTGGTTTACTATTTATTTACCTGCACATGGACATGCAAATGTACATGCATTCTCCTCTTTTTACCGTACCTATAATGAAATTCCTTCACTATCAGAATCATGCATGATCACAAATTACAAACTAGTTACTCAGAAGTGTAATTTCCTTAGCATTAAAAGCATTAAAAATAAAATTAAAATCCAACTTTTTTTAGGAAAAAAAAAAAGTACCTCGATAAGGAGTAAAATCCAATCATTAGACATTAAATGTACCTTCATTTATCTTTAAGACAAACATGATATTCTACCTCAGAGATAGATAGGCTGCCTCATGTCTGGGCAGAGAAAGAGACGGGAAGAAATGCTTAAGTAGCTCTACGAGGCAGGGGGGAAGTCCTGGGACTGGAGCAAAGAAAGAGATTCACATGGCAGAGCTTTGACTCTCCTTGAC
Organism: Phaethon lepturus; assembly: GCF_000687285.1. Lineage (NCBI taxonomy): Eukaryota > Metazoa > Chordata > Aves > Phaethontiformes > Phaethontidae > Phaethon > Phaethon lepturus. The sequence goes on along the minus strand of NW_010552301.1, from coordinate 15,830 downwards.
CAAATCACCTAAACTTTTCTCAGGCTTATTGCAGCCAAGCAGGTAGAAATGTGGGACGTGCATAACACGGTTCTAGATTATTTTTATTAATTACTTGGTGGTTGTTGAGCACTCACTAGAGAACAGGAATATACAAGTGCAGAGTTAAAGCACGACTGTGCAGGTAGATACAGGGGAAAGATTTTTCGTTAAATGACTAGGCAGCAAAACAACTGGCTACATGCTGGAACTCAATCTGCCTTGTTTAGCTTAAATGTATACTGGAAAAACCTTGCTCCAGTGGCTGTAACAGCTGCAAATCAGACAGCAGATATCAAAGCATTTTGTCACTCATTCTTCCTTTGAAAGGCTACTAGGCTAAAAACGGGCAGGTGGACTGTTCAAATTGCCTTTTTTCTATTCCTGTGCCTTTCATCTCATTCATGTGTTGAATCAGAGTCTTTTTCCCCTTTTTTTTGTTAGTGTTACAGGATCTAAGTTCTTCCTTTCCTAACACAGGCCACACAACAGCCCAAAAAGTGGCGCTCTGGCTGGTCTTGATTGACGCACTAGATTTTTCTCCACCAGTTTGCCATAAAGCCATTGATTCTGATCGATTTCTAGTCAGTGTTTACTTACTGTCACTTTAATTAAAACCAGGCAAGGGGAAGTGATTATTTAAGCCTGCCTTATCAGACCAGCACTCAGAGTGAGGACAAACACTCTGCTGCAAACGACAGATATTTTTTACTATATAGTCTTCAGGCTTATGTCACAGGGAAGTGTTAAATATGATTTCTATTCCTTCTTTTCAACAGAACTAGATAGAAACCAGGCATGTAACTACAAACAATACCCAATAATATTTATAGCAGTATCTATATTAAGCTTTCTTTGTAACATGAATAATTTGTTGCTGCAACATATCTGAAACAACCAGATGTACATAAATACTGCATAGACAATAGGGATATTCAATCCTGAACAGATAAAAGGCTTACCAAGCAAAGTGGAACCAGAATGTAAGAACAACACACATTCGTTTCAAGGAGCTTAAGTAGATTTAAAATAAGAAAGGCGGTTCAAAGTTTGCTGAATGACAGAAAAGTGAAGATGCTCAGCAGAAAGTATAGAAACACCAGATACGTAAAAGTTGATCAAGCCAGATTTTTACCTAAAGTTCAAACTGGAAATAATCTGGAATTGAGAGGTAGAGTTCATAAATTTTAACCGTCTTGCCAGGAGATTTTGAAAAAAAATGTTTCTTAATGAGTAACAAAATAGTTGTTTGAAATAGAAGCTAAGGTGAAGCTGGCTACCAGACTACCTTAGAGGATAATTTTTTTCCATTGTGACAGTGGATCAAATTAATCAAAAATAATGTTTGCCAGATCAGTAGGTCAAATACAACCAGGGATGCCCAGGTTAAACGTTGAGTAAAAGAAGAAAGGAATAGTGATTTCCCACAGCCAACAAAACAAGCATACTCAAAGGCCATGAGATATTTTATGCAGCTCTTGCTAATCTGACCTATTTTTTTCTCCCCCCCTCCCCCCCCCCCCCCCCCCCGCCCGGTTTTGGTAGGAAGGGTATCTATGTGGCAATGGCAGATACTGACTGGTGCTTTTTGTAGAGGGAAGCAGATTCTAGAGGATGAGGACTTTCTCCAGAATGCCAGAGATACTGCAGCACTGGACTAGATGCCAATACAAAAAGGGATTGGGACTTGGAGGGTTAGAATTTTTGGAACCAGGGTCAAACCCAGGCCTTGAATGGTGCAAAATAGCTAAAAGTGTTTCTTTTTACTAAGTTAAACAAAAATCTGAACTCCTGCCCGTGGCTTTTGTTATATAGAATTTCCTTAGCACTCGCAGAACAGGGATTTTAATCTTTCCAAAGCAATCCTCTGCAATTCTGTTTAATCACCCCTCAATTACATCTGACATCATAGTTCCTATCCTGTTCAAAATTGTTGGGAATTGTTTCTGTGTGTGCTAAAGTAACTTCAGTATAATACTTGCCAGTGAAATGACCTTTGTAACTCTTGTGTGAAGACTATAAAACAGCTTAGTAACTTTATTTAATATTATATGTTGTCAAAATATAATCAATTTTTCTAATATCAAGGGATAATTTTTAAAATTTATCCTTAAAGCATGGAGAGGAGTTCACAAACTAAATTTTGTTTGCTTGCTTACTTCAATTATTTACAACATTATAACCTTCTCTGATTTTCAGTATTCACACACTATACTTACTGAGAACAGTGATCTTGAAAATTTACACATTTAATAACAAGAGAGGCTCAAATCACAATTTGGAATTATTTTGCTCTCTTGAGTTGCTTAACGTTTGGATCATGAGCCAAAGTTTTTTGGATTGAGCTTTTCCTATAACTAGTTACAGTTTGTAAGAAGTATTGCTCACTTTGTAGGTATAAAGAACTTTAACTTAACAGAAATTATATTCCTAATTTGATGTTCATGTTTGTAGTTCCAGCATTTTTAAACAGCTGGCAGTGGGCAAGAAGCAGAAAACCTACCCCCTGGAACTTATATTCCCTTCAGGCTGAAAATATCCAAGTCTGTTGACCTTTCAAGATTACCTAGAGGCTTACGAATATACTCAGAAGTTTTGATGGTTAAAGAATATAGGATTTTGTCTTTTAGTCTCTCTTGGCATTTGTGAATTCTGAATATTGTGTGCACTCTTTTACAAAATGCTTACCTACTTACACATTTAACAAGAAATGTCTCTCATGAATCAAGAGTGTAAGCAAATAGCCTTCTAAATAGCCATAACATGAAGAAATTCCAGTCAGATGTCCCCAGTCCAGGGTGTTTCAAAAAAATTTTCCGCTAGTTCATCGTTCCTCTAAAACACCAAGGGCATTTCCATCTTTGTTTCTAAATGTCTTTTTTTTGTCCAGAATTCCTTCTGTACCAAAAGCAGGTATGCTCCCTTTTTATTAAACAATGACGATTATTTATATCTGTTAATAGGTGAAAAACAAAAATCATCACAACTTCCAGTAGATAAACTAGTAGATTAGTCTGAGCACCATTAGGGACTCACGGAGTGAGAGGAGGGCTTTTTCTCTACCTATAACAACAGGTTTTGAGTAAGGTTCATGATTTACATCCAGTCTTTAACTGAACTGACTGCTGTGTCTACTAGTGAGAGTGAGCCCTATTGACCCTACTGTTCCACCTAATACCTGTGTTGGTAGGTCTGTCCATGACAGATACATTTCATGGATATTACAAATGTTCCTAATCATTGTGACAAAGTTGTTATCGTCAAGCAACGCAATGCAGAAATACATCTGAATATACAGCAAAGGTAAGCCCAATCTATAAAGGTGAAAGACGAGTTCAGATATGAAGCTGTCTGGGATGTGGAGGATATATAAGCAAGAATTTAGTTTGGCTTTTTACAGAGGCAACATCCAGTCAGGAAGTGCTGCTGTTTGCAAAGACATACAATTTCCAAATTTTGTGATAGACAATAAGAAAGGATTTTTTCTGACATAGTTGCATAGACTGTTTCTAGTGAGATATAGAGTACTTCTTCACCATAAATTAGGGGCAACTAGTCTTGCTAGTTAGGGACTAGCAAAAATCCCTCGATTCAATAGGCATCATGTTGTGAAAAATGGAAAATAACTGATCGCTTTAAGGATTGACTATAGTTTCCATCCTTCCAAACATCACTGTCTCCGAACAGCCCCGTAGTAGATTTATGTCTTTGAAAAAAAATTTTTAAAGGTCTATCACGATGTACCTGATGCAGTCAGTGAGCTCTTGCTCAAAATAGCACCAAAGGGCACTGGGATTCAGTCAGGGGTCTCAGCAGAAGTAGGTCAGTACTTTGATATTTTTTCATTTTCTCCCTCTGTATCTGGCCATCTGACAACACTGGACCTCCTCTACCTCCTCTGCTTCCCAGTTCTTAGATGTGTGTAATACCTAGCCTGTGACAACTTAACAATGTTATCCATTGAATTAGCAGTTCAGTTCTAGCTCATAATATGAACAATGCAAAAAAAATTAGTTTGGCCTCAGCTACGCTGGAATCTTCATAGCCAATGTGCATTCTCCGCTTCCCCTTCATGTGAATTTGGTTTTCTGTGACCAATCTCATTAGGTGAGAGTTATGGGAACCCCGCTTCTTTTTCCACATATCTGAACCAAAATGTGCACAAGGTCTGTAACCCAAATTATGGGAAATCAAGTGTTCAATGAGAGAGTAGATAGAGCTAGTGTTATTGTGTAATTTATTATGGAACCAAGTGTTCAAAGCCTTAAAAAATATCCCTTTCCTCTCCTCAGCAAGGAGAAAAAGAGCAGACTGTAACCTCCTGGGTGTCCAAACTCAGCAGGCTCTTCCATGTGATGCTAAATGATACAGAGCACTTGCCTTTGACCACCAGAATTTGTATACGCCTTCCTATCTTTACCACCAGTACAAACAGGTACTGGAAACACTGATTTTCACTGGAAAATCTGATGCATATTTAAAAAAAACCTAAAAAAAAATGAGAAAGCAATACTAGTAGAGTTTGAAATACCTACAATCTGCTAGCTATTAAAGAGAGACATATATTCAGTTCATTGCTAATTTTAATGATCACTTCATTGAAATCTTTGGTTTCCCAGTGCTCCTGGAGGATAGCAGTGCATGACAGAGTTTAGTGTTGAACTCATCTGGATCCTCAGGCCTTAAAACATGCAAGTGTTCAAGCTGTTTTGTGTTTCCCCATCCAGGATCCCACCAAAACACACTAAAACAAGAATTCCTGTGTACAGAGATGTTTTCAGAGTTGGGCTCTTTTTCATTAATCTTTCTAGAAGCCTGGAGAAGACTTGGGAAGACAAAGGTGGAATAGTCAAAGATTTGCTTTTTGTTACTGTTATTATTAGATAAAAAATAACCATCACACCAGCTTTATTGATCATATTCCATCCTGTAGCAAGCTATCAGCCTAGCAATCGTATAATGGAGATGGTCTTGCATGCAAATGAAAATCATTTGATGACACAGAGAAAAACAATGAGAACCATTGTTTCCAGATAATTTATACAGATATTGAAGCATTCTTTTTCATTTTTTTTTATGAATTGAATTCACAGGAGATTTGTGAAAGTTGCCTGTCAGGTCAAAGGCTAGTGCTTTATCCACTTAATCATTCATCCCTGCTTGATTAATAGACTTTTTAAACAGAGTCATATATTAATAATGTAGGCTTTAACTGGGCATCTCGATCAGAGAACAGATTTTAGAAGTTGATTGGTTTGTATCTTCTAGGCCTGTGACAAATGTCTAGAGATTTCTTGTAGTCATTTTTTTCTTGTCATTTTTTCATTCTGATATTCATTTCTCTCTTCAACATTGTCACATGAATATTTAAAACAAGAAATATAATCAGTTCAGTGCTTTTTCTCCAGTACCAGGATCATAAAGAGAATAACTGTCATTCAATACAAAATCTCTTTATTACAATATTTAAACACTGTCTGTTTTACCTTGCTTGTTGGGAAGCATGAGCTGAAAATCTTATATGCATCCATAGGATTATGAATTGGAACTTATTCTTCAGATCTGGGGTTAAGTGTGATTAAGGAGAAGAAAATTTCTCAAAGATAAAAAGACTATGGAGTTAATAATTGGTGGGGGTAGAAAATTTTCAGCAGAACTGTTATTGTTGGAAAATGCCGTGTCATCCAAACTGAACTGTTTTCTGGGAATAAGTCAGTGTGAAAGAAATTCAGATATATTCAATTAAATTAAATCAAGATGCACTTTTTTTTGTTTGTTCTGAGATTACTTTTTATTTCTAAATCCTTTTTTCTTCAGAAGTCAAAACCTGAGGTGAGATGACTTCAATTGAAAGGTAATACTGTAACTGAGCAAAATATTTTTGAAATTTTTTAATGAACATTTTCATTTCTTTTAATATTCATTACAACTTGGAACAAAATCAGTACTGAAAATAATTACTGAAAGAGTAATCCCAGTTAAAGTTTCCTGTAGCATACTTCTTAGCAACAGTAATACACTTATTTAGGCTATAAAATTCCATATCTTAACAAAGGCCTAAACAAAAATGATCACTTTCCTGATGCTCTGAGTTTCAAAGATCAATGAAGATTTCCACTGTGGAGTGAAGAAAGCTGACTTGCCTCGTATTACTCACATGTGAATAATCGCCTCTCCTTTCTAACTCGTAGTGTGTATCTCTGCTGCCAGTTCTGTTCTTGTTGCATCTATAAAACTTCCAATGATGACAAAAGAATTTCCAAACAATTCTCTCCCGCGAAAGGCACGGGTTTACAGAGCTCACCATAGGCCCTGTTTTGCACATTGCTTTTTCTGGTCCAGCTCCACCAGCCACATGCACTAGGTGCTGATGATGGGCCAGCTGTGCAGCTCCATCCTCAGCGTGAGATCACAGAGGGGGATGAAACGGGACCTCTTTTCTGGCTATACCACAGTGTATGAGATATGTGATGCAGAAAGATCCTTGTTGCATGGCTCCAGCCTATGCCATTTCTAGGAGGGAATTGGAAGTAATTCAAAGCCCAAAACTGCCCATTAATGAATGACACTAAAATTGAAAATATTTGATAGTGCCTTGATCTGGAATAGAAAGTGGATTCTGCAGAACTGTATGAGTGTGGTCTCCAGGAGCAACATTCCTCTTTACCATCTTTTACACTGTTGAGAGCTTGGAGATCCTTGTACTCACTAGAGTGAAGGACTTCCTAGAGGATCCCGTCACACAGCTACAATTCTTGGTTATTATCTGCAGAAAGCATCTCCAACTTGAATTTAGCACAATGAAACTGGGAGGTGTTGATGCAATTACCTTGTGTTGTCGCAGGTGTCATAGTGTCACTGATTTCAGTAGGGAAGAGATGTTGCTACCACCCTGCACAGTCTCCTTTCCTCATTCCCTCCGTTTGCAAGTAGTAGTTGCTGGCTGGCCCGCGCAAGTAGTGAGATGTGACTCCCTGAAGGGCCATGGTATCGGAGGCTTTTGGTGTATGGAAAGATGTAAGGCTCTAAAGCTTGGAGACAAGTTCTGCAGAGCTGAGAAGCAAGAGAGTGCCTCTTAGGAGTGCAGCAACGGTGTGCAGGATGAGAGTTCCTCTAATTACACCTCAGCCATGACACAATGCAGATGGGGATAAGGTACTCCAGACTTGGACAGCGTCATTGGGGTTCCTGGAAGTGCTAGAAGCCTCGTCGAAGTATCATCACTGTCTCTTTATCCCTGTAGTGTGGTGCAAAAATGGCAGAAGGAGAACAGTCCTTTTCTTCAAAGCACTCATGTGGTGATGGCAACTAGGAGTTGCACAATAGTTGATCCTGATATACCCCGTGGATGAACTGTGCCATGTGAATTGTTCTGGCCTTGTCATAACAGCTTCTGCTGTTCGCATGTTGTTCGCAGGGAGATCAGACCAAAAACTTATTGTCTCAAGTGGCAGGGTTTAAGACCTGAATGAGTCGTTGTTTTGAAAGTCCTCTTCACAGGCCAGAAAAGCTCAGTGTGGGTGTGTATAGATATATAAAAATAATAATATGTAGTAATGCTGAGATTCACAACCCTTCAGGAAGCGTAGGCACAAGTTTACTCTGTTAATCAGGACCTGTGTATATATGCAGATATTAATGACAGTTTACTTATACTATAGAAGTTTCACCACCATGAATTTGAGTTGACTACATTGCTTCCTGGCTTCTTTTTTCATTTTAATTCGTCACACATAATGTTGCAGGGATGCAGTTGTCCCACTTAATAATGGTAGCTTGTAAACATCATTATGTTCACAAGGTTATCCATTCCTTTTCTCTGTCCATCCACAGATTTCTGGTATGATCCTTCATCTGAACCCTGCAGTGTTCAGTTTGTTTAATTGTTTCTGATGTTTTGGTTATTTTAATGAGTTTGTTTGTGCTTAATGAAATTTAAATTTGTGGGATGAAAAAACAGCTATCCTTCTACTCTTTTCCTTATTTAAGAGTCATGGTGGCAACAGTAAGGTAATTTATTTTCCAACAATTCCATTACTTTGTGAAGAATAGTTTTCCAAATAGAGGTTATTTTTAATTGTCTTCCAGGTTTTCTTTTCTCCTTTTCTGCTCATCACTTTCCTTTAGCTGTTTCTCTACTGTGCAAAAAGGATTTTTCACCTCTCCTCACGCAAATAAATGGTTTTTCTTTTCACCCTCAATGAATGTTTCCTCCGGTCTTATGCCACACCAAGGACTGCCCTTTCTGTCCCACGCTGGCGTCTCTTTGATAACATCTCGGGGAGCACAGTCTGTCTGTTCCATGAGAACTTTTTATACCATTAAATTCATCTTCCTCCCCCTAAGCTAACTACTTGGTAGCTGTGCTGCGAGAAACACATAAGCCATTAAGACGGATGGTATTGACATCTTCTGCTTTCTTAGGGATTACAGCAAGCCTACCTTTCGATGATCCATAGTTACCTTCGGTTTCTCTACTAACGCAATCCTGTGCGACTGAGAGTGCCACAGGCAGAGACTGTGGAGAGCTGAGTTTTGAAAGCCAAGGGGGTCAAACCAAACCTTATCCCTGGTACAGTACATGCTTCAGCCAGAGGAAAAACTGAGGAAAATATTAAGTAAAGTCACATGAGTCCTATCAAGTCTACAAAGTCTGCAGTGGTAGTGAGAAGGGAGCCTGGGGCAAGGTGTGAGAGACAGCAGACAAAACACCGGCTACTGCCCATTTGGGCTTCTTGGTTACTAGAGCTGCTGAAGCTGTTGCTAATCTGGAGGCATTAGGATTTCTTTCAGATACTGCTAGAAGCAATAGAGTTGACACATTAACTTTCTTAGTGGAGCAGCACTAACTGACAAACAACCATTTCTGCTGGAACTGTGGATGGTGGGTGACCCACGGTGTTTAGCACTTCGACAAGCAATGTCCAAGGTGATATCACAGCTAGATTCTTTTTTAGTGTCAGTTTTTGTCACATATGATGAGGAGTTTAAGAAAAAGCTTGTGTGTGTGTGTGAGTGCGTACATATGTGTGTGAAAGAGAAAGATGTCTTTTCAATTTTGCTACTGGGCTGACTATAACCCGATGAGGAACAGCCTTCACATGACTCTATCAAGCCATTAGGGATTACCCAGGCTCCAAAAGCTATCTGTTGGAAGACAGAACAGAGAGGCTTCTCCTTTCAGAGAGACGAGAGGCATTTCTAGTCAGTAACCATTAGAGTGTCAGGACAGCATCTCCCAGATATTAGGGCTGAGCATGAAATTAAATTTTAAGTCAATGCCAACACCCATAAGCCTTTCTTTCTTTAAACTTCACTATGAAAAAAAGTTTAAATTTTATTGATTTAAAGAAAGAAACTGAAAATTTCAGTTTTTCAAATTATTTAAAATTCCAAGGGCCTCTTGGTGAAATTACCTTTGTGGATTTTTACCTGATGATGTAATGGCAGGAACATGAGCAGATGATGTGGGCGGCAGAAAAGCTTCCACCTTCCTGACTATGAGTCATGTGTGGACCAGGGGATGGCAAAACTGCTGTTGTCCTGGACCTTAAAGTAAAACCCCCTAAAAAATCCATGTTTGTCGCTGGTACCTCAAAAGTTGAATCTATGTTGCAGGCCATTTATATACTTCAACTAAATCTACTGGTTTCTATTCTAAATTGCGAAGATAATCATCTTCAAGTTTTTTCCAGAACCTTATCCACACTGCAACCCACATGAGTAAGCCTCTTGACCTAAGGCAGAACATACAGGTCTTATGAGAAGAGAAACTAGTGTTTCTGTCGTCTTGTTTCACTTTACATTTGTCAGTTCCCTTTCTTTCCACTTCTAGATGACCAAGAATATTGGGGTTTTTTTGTTTTAAATATGTTCAAAGCCAGAACAAAGCTTGATGGCCTATGCATTCAACAGTAATGAAACTAATCTGTAGTTATCTGAAATGTTTCTAGACCTCTGTTGTATTTTTTATTGTCGTAATAGTAGCTTTACATTCATTTGAGCATTGGGCTGTATACATGGTGCCAACTTGGTTTGTAATTTTAAGAAAACAAATGAAAAACTAATTACAGGAAAAGATATCTGGTTGCATAAACAAGTTTAAAAAATTTATGTGGCTAAAAATTCAGTTAGAAGGATCTTGAAGCTTGTCAGAGCTCCTTAATACAAGTCATTGCTATTTAGATGGAAAGGTATAACATGAGTTTAGCTATTAGGCATATTCCAAGGACTTTGGAGTAGAAAGCAAGAGCTGCAATAAGAAAGTTGTCAGAGATGAAGGTGCTGCTAATAGAACATTCCCTGTATTAAGAAAAATAAGACTTAAAGAGCTGTGAATGGTCCTCAGAAAAAAATTACCTGGTCATACAGAGAAGCTTGAAGGACTTTTGTTTTTCACTGGAATTAAGAAAGCTCAAGTTAAATGTTAGGCTGTGCAAAGTCTCTCTGCCGAATTCCAGTAACCCTCCCTCTCTTTAAAGAAAGGCCGTAGTTTGAAGATTTCATTTTGGCAAGAAGAGAAGAATTCTATAAACAGTATGAAACAATGCAGTTACAGAATTTTTCAGCTAAAACAAGTGGGTTTGGTATTTAAAAAAAAATGGGTGCATGTACGCAAATGTGATAATATTTCTGAAACGCTGAGCAGACATAATAAAGCAAGTGGTCATTCATTTCCCAGATGAGCTATGAATCATCCTCAGTTACAGTGCTCCTGTGGGCAGCAGAGGAGCGAAGCGGAGGTTCGGTGAGCTCCTCCCTGGTGGCAGGACTGTCGGCTGCTGTTTTGCTGGTTCTGTGATGGAAAGGATTTTCAAAGACTATGTGAGAGCTGGTGCCTCTCCTAGAGTGAAGTCAGCAGGATGGCTCCTGTGCACTTAAAAGATCAGTGAGTTGACACACTGAAGAAGCAGACTGCTGGCTTTTGCTGGGAAGTGGCATAAGATGAACACTTGAACAACCTAGGTAACACAAGAGTTTTGTATAGCCTTGGTAAGGGTGGTCATTTTTATCATCATTACAGTAGCATTCCTAAATAATAAACTGCAAGGATGTGGCCAGGTGAGAAAGGTTTGCTTGGGATCTTTTTGTATTTAATTTTTATCATGATTATATAGGTGTGATTAGATTGATGTATGTCCTTTGGGAGTCAGTTTATATGTCTTTAGAAGTCAGGAAAGCACAGTTTCGAGGGTGTTTTACACGATACATATTTTACATCAAAAACAGTATCTCCACCTGTTAAGCCTTAGTTAATGAGAGCATAATTCTGCAAGGACACGTAAAAATGTGTAAAAATACCATATTACAACACTTTGGGTTTTGGGGTTTTTTTGCATTATCTACTATACCTTTCAGGTCCGATGCCTTGTTCTTTGGTACCTGCTGAGAAGCTAAGAACTGTTCCATTCAAGGAGATATCAGTCCAGTTTCTGACTCTATTGAGTACAAGATGTAGAATGTTTATATTTTACTATTAATATTAATAATAGTAATGTTACGGGGCCCAAAGCTGAATTTTAAGCATAATAATATCTGAGAGATCTTTCTGAAGCAAACACCTTGTCAATTATGCAGCCGTCAGAGAGAATTACAATTAATTTTGAGAGTAACTTTGTAATCATTAATGGATGATGGGTAATGCTCAGAATTACAAGACTTTATTTGAAATGAAATTTAAAAGAGTGAAGGATTAAAATTACTGCTCTAAAGAAGGGAGGAGTAAATTTCCTATAGCATATCTGCAAACAGATACGTAAATATACACATTACTCAGTGAGTACACTTACGAGCCTTCTATTTCTTTCTCTTTCACTCTATATATCAATATACCCATCTCCCTATTTGGAAAGTGACATGATGCCCCAAAAATCTGACTGTTTTCCTCTGCTCTGTGTCTTTCACTAACAAAGAGTGAATCAAAGTCATCTCTTTAGAGTTCAGCAATTAATTAAATATTCCAATGGTTCAAATATCTGCAGCTGCACCTTTCACTACCCCTTATTTTCCATTTATGTAGTAAATAATGCAACACTTACTGAAGTTTTGATGTGGTTGACTGTGATTTATATCTTAAATGCCATGTGAAATCTGTGTATACATTTATATCTATATACACTTAATATCTAGTTACATAGAAATACAAATTAAAAAGTCACACGGTAGCTATTTCATATTCTTTTCATAAGCATCCCCCAACATCAAAACAATGACTTTAGTTTCACAATGATCCATATCTGTGAAATTCAGAATTATTAATATTTTTATGTGCTGACAACAGATAATTGATATTAGTCCTCTGTACGCCAGGGATCAAATTCATCTATTGATATCTAGTAGAAAGACTGCACCCTTTGAGTTAATGCAAATTTACACATCATTTTTGTTGATCTTGCAGAAGTATTTTTACATAGGTCTGTCAAGGAAAATACATTTATGTGAGTATTCAAAATTGCCTCAATTCAATGCATCAGTGATGTGTAAGAAAAATAAAATCAGTATTAATGAGAGAACAGTACTTTCACAAATGGTAATTAGTTGCCATGTTCACAACGTTATAACTGTAAAATACGATATATTCTTAGGTGCTGCAGAGTATCAGAAAAATTACCTAATTTCCATCAGAAGTCACCCAGAGGTCTTTGTTTTCACAGTTCGATCCTTAAAGTGTCCATTGAGCTCCTATCTTGAAACAAGTGCCTTTTTTCAACTATTACCCCAAGATTCAGGATACAATTCATTTTACATGGTTGATAACAGGAAGATAAAATATGACGTTTCAGCCACAAGTCTTCAAAAGGTCATCAACCGATAAATTTAGGTTTTAGTTACAGATTGTGTTGGATATGATGCCTCATGTTTGGGGAAATGAGTGTATGCTAAGGATAGTGTCTAATATGAGTAAGGATCAAGCAATTCTACAATTGATAGATTCTTTCACCTAAATAACAGTGAGTTTTTCAGTAATTTGAGTAACAGCAGAAGACACTGCAGTAATTTTTATAAGCTCATTAGTGGTTTTGCATCATTAAAGAAAATAAGAGATTTGATCAGGAGACTATTTTGGATGGACAGCAAACTTTCCCCGTGGAACAGCCAGTCAGAACTGAGGCAGAAGAGCAGCTATGTAAAGCTCTGGAAGTTGGGAAAATTGTGAGGCAAGCTATTGGAGTTTTAACTCATTGAAATGGGAGGAGAGCACAGGTAGATACTTTTTATCCTAGAAATGGCCTGAAAGTTCTTTTTAAGATGAAATTTAGGAGAAATGGCATCATATAAACTAAAAATAGCTGCAATAAAAGTAAACTTTTTTTACTGGATACCATGAGCAAGCAAGTTGTCTTACCAGTATTACACTTAATTTAAAAATGAATATATATTAGGTGGCAGGAGAACCTATTGTGAAGTATGAGAGAGACAATCGAAATGGTTATTGGGAAATCCCATCTGATTTAAAATGAACTTTCTTTGTTCATATTGTGAAAGGTGAACTTCTTTTTCAGGAAAAGTTAATGAAAAATTGGTAAAAGTTAAATATATTTCCATTAAATTTCTGCCCTGCTTTTTTTTTAAGGCCCAGTAATTTGAAGTATATGTGGTGCATTTCTAGACTTTCTTAACTTTGTGTTTTGATTTCTCCATCTGCAGTAATATTTTTGTGCATCGAAAAACTGAACAAAGAAAATCAAACTCTAACCCAAAGGTAAGGGTCCTACATAGCCAGCCATCAAGATATTTGGTTGTTTTTTGCCTTTCTTAAAACCCATGTTCCTCGGCTCATGTGATTAGGGGCAAATGCAGATAAACCCTCCATTAAGCCTTTTGGAATAATAAAAAAAAAAAAGCTGGATACCTTTCAGGCTAAGTATTTAGCTAACTCCTGAATGTTGAATACTTCGCAAATTATATGGGCCAGCTTCTGAAAATCAGGTGCTGCTGTTTGGCATTGGAAACAAAAGGAAGAGATTAAATCTACTGCAGTAGCATTTTGTTTGCTTGTTTGTTTACCTCTGGAAATTCAGTAGCTAGGGATAAAAAGATGGCTGTTGTCTTTACCATGACCTCCAAACATCCAGAGATGCATAAAACTGAGTGGCACAGGCAGCTACCAGTGCTTCCGCTTGGAATGGGTAAATGGCTGATATACCAGCCCCGGAGAGGAAAGCTAGGGTTGACCCAAGGCCATCTCCATGGTGTAAATGAACTGAGTTGCCCTAAAATTAGTGGACTCTTGCCAGTTTACTCCAGCTACAAATCCAAATGCCATGTGGAAGAATTTAGTTCCTAATATTTATCAAGTCCTTGCATGAAGGGCCAAGTTGAAACTCTAGCCTATTTTTTTCTGAGACCAAAACATAACCAGTGTTTCTACCATACAATAGATGATTTAGGTAAGGAAAGCATATGACACTTTTGAATGTTGTGCTTTTAAGCATAGTAGTAAAACTGCTGAGTAGGTATCTACTAGGCAATTGTATGATCTTAATTCACAGAAAACCTTTTTTTTTACTGCAAATCCCAGAAAACTAACAACTTTAAGTAGGAATCAGGATTTGGCTATGACAGGAGTGTTAAAGGTTTTTTAATAAAAAGCTTTGTAAGAGATATCAATAATTATTAGGATATTCTTTTACTGTTTGAAGTTTTGCTCCATAACACATGGGACAAAAATTTTGAAAAATGTCATCTACTGTCATAAATCTTAGGGTTTCCTGTAAGAGATGTTACCATAAAAAAGAAAGAAGCTCACCTTACAAAGTCATTGTATCAAGAAAAAAAAATGATCAAAGTTCTTCGTGACATTCAATCACTGTTTCCATTTCATATGCCAGAACAAGCAGCAGAGATGACTGATAATTTCTATAATCATTCTTAATAATTCCAAAAGGCAGAGGAACAGATAATAATAATATGTATTCTTGTGCTAAGCTGCTCCTGCCTTCTTTGCTTTTTAGATTTGGCCATCGTGCTCTGTCTATTGCAGATAATCTGTCAGGTCAACAATATCAATAGTTTTTATTACAGAAAGCAGATATTATCAGCATCCTATCTGTCCATTTAATTAGAAATGTGGTACTGCTGTTAAGCTTAAGAACAATTTGAGGAAGGAAAAAGAAAAACAATACATTTCAGAGTTCTTAAAGAGGCCTAGCATTTCCAAAAGGAGAAAGGTGACAATTTCTTTAGGAAGCCATACACAAGCTAGGCATATGGTTTATGGCAAACTATAGTAATAGTTTAATGGCTATTACATTCTAACGTGAGATGACTGCAAATTGATGTAGCTCAATTTACTTCAGAAGGAGTACATGCCTTTTCAGCAGCTGAAATTTGTCCTTTATCATCCTCTTATAAAGGCTCCTCATGACAGCTGGGGTTCACAGGGTGTTGTAAAGGGTGGAGGAGGAGGGACCGGCCAAACTTCAGACCTCGGGAGTAGAAATTCCAGAAGGGGACAGAAATTAGTATCTCTCCCTCACTCCTTCATTTTGACCAGCTGCCATCCTGCTGGCTGCCAAAGCCCAGCTGCCTGGTTGTGTTTGCTGCTCTCCACCCTGCTTCCTCCACGTTGCCTCGCGGTACTAAATTGTCTGTGGCCCCAATGCTGCAATTATTTCTGTTAGTGCCTTTTTTATGCTAAGTTGTGCTGGTAGACTTCTTGCAACAGTGTGGCTTTTAGTCTTCTTGATTTATGCTGGGTTTCATGGATTTTAAGTTCTTTCCTTCCCTTTATTTGTATTGAATGCTCCATCCTGGTTATTATGCTTCTTAATTAGTGCATTTTTATTTAAATTTTATTTTATTTTATTTTA
>NW_010552300.1:52469-59769 GCF_000687285.1 Phaethon lepturus | reverse complement strand
AGAGCTTTAAACTAGATTTGAAGGGGGAAGGAGGTAAAACCAGGCTTGACAGAGATAAGTCTCGGGGCAGCATGCCAATATTTGAGGGAGAGTGTGCTAGCGAGGTCCTTCGGTCTGCTGTCTCAGTGGAGGTAGGGGATGGAGGTCCATGTGGCAGCAAAGATGCAAGGGTTATTGATGTGTTAGAAACCACAGAAACACCTGAGAATGGTCACGTTGGAATTAGGGCTTCTCCCCCTAAAAGGTGGCAGGATCAATAGCCCAACTGAAGTGCATCTACACCAGTGCATGTAGCATGGGCAACAAACAGGAGGAGCTGGAAGCCATTGTGCAGCAGGAAAACTACGATACAGTTGCCGTCATGGAAACACGGTGGGATGACTCGCACAACTGGAGTTCTAAAATGGATGGCTATAAACTCTTCAGAGGGGATAGTCAAGGAAGGAGCAGCAGTGGGGGAGCCCTGTATGGTAGGGGATGGTTTGGCTTAATGATGGTGATCATAGGGTTGAGTGTTTATGGGTAAGAATCAGGGGGAAGGCCAACAAGGCAGATATCATGGTGGGAGTCTGTTATAGACCACCCAACCAGGATGAAGCAGCAGACTAAATATTCTATAAGCAGCTGGGAGAAGTCACACAATCGCTAGCCCTTGTTCTCATGGGGGAGTTCAACTTACCAGATGTCTGCTGGAAATACAACACAACAGAGAGGAGACAGTCTAGAAGGTTCCTGGAGTGTGTGGAAGATAACTTCCTGACACAGCTGGTGAGTGAGCCAAATAGGGAAAGTGCCTTGCTGCACCTGTTTGCGAACGGACAAAGATTTGTGTGTGATGTGGTGATTGAAGGCCATCTTGGGCATAGCGACCATGAAATGATAGTTTTCGATTCTTGGAGAAGTAAGGAGGGAGGTTAGCAGAACTACTATCTTGGACTTCTGGAGGGCAGACTTTGGCCTGGTTAGGAGCCTGTTTGACAGAGTCCCTTGGGAGGCAGTTCTGAAGGGCAAAGGAGTCCAGGAAGGCTGGATGTTCTTCAAGAAGGAAACCTTAAAAGCACAGGAGCAGGCTATCCCCACGTGCCGAAAGACGAGCTGGCAGGGAAGAAGACCAGACTGGATGAACAGAGAGCTTTGGCTGGAATTCAGTGGAAAAAAAAGAGAGTTTATGACCTTTGGAAGAAGGGGCAGGCAACTCAGGAGGACTGCAAAGATGTCATGAGGTTATGCAGGGAGAAAATTAGAAGGGCCAAAGCCCAACTAGAACTTAATCTGGCTACTGCTATAAAAGACAATGAAAAAATGTTTCTATAAATACATTAACAACAGAAGGAGGGCTACACAGAATCTCCATCTTTTATTGGATGCAAGGGGGAAACATAGTGACAAAGGATGGGGAAAAGGCTGAGGTATTTAATGCTTTCTTTATCTCAATCCTTAATAGTAAGACCAGTTGTTCTGAGGGTACCCAACCCCCTGAGCTGGAAGACAGGGACAAGGAGTAGAATGAAGCCCTGTAATCGAAGGGGAAATGGTTAGTGATCTGCTACACCAGTTAGACACACATGTCTATGAGGCTGGATGGGATCCCCCAAGGGTACTGAGGGAGCTGGCAGAAGTGCTCACCGAGCCATGTTCCATCATTTGTCAGCAGTCCAGGTTAGCAAATGTGACACCCATCTACAAGGAAGTCTGGAAGGAGGATCAAGGGAACTACAGGCCTGTCAGTCTGACCTCGGTGCTGGGGAAGGTTATGGAGCCCTGCGTGTTTTCCAATCTAAATGATTCAATGATTCTTTTCTATGTTTCTGTGACATCTGATTTATGCAATTGGCCAAGGCTTCTATTTGATACCTCTATCACTTCCCAAGTGAGGAACTCTAAACAAATCGAAGTGCTTGGAGAAGTGCTCTTTGCTTCCTTGCTGGTACAAGTGTGTGCTTGGGTGTAGAATAGCAAACTGATAGGACCAGCTTCCTGTCTTCACAGCAGTAAAAATATCAGTAAGACAGGAGATTGGTAATGAGTTTGGGATGTTTTCAAACCCGGGTTGTCAGTTCAAATTCAGTCAGTCACCAGATGCTGGAAGTTATCACAGGGCGTTCAATAGACAGCAGGAAATGTGTTGAAGAACTTAACCTTTTTCCATCAAAGAACTGTCCACAGGAACTGGCACTAATTGGCCAACCCTGTTGACAGCTTCAGCAGTGAAGCCAAAGATTCTGAGCTACCCCGTCAGGCAGTCCTTAGAGTGGATTCGTATCATAGTAGCAAGGTACTACATGGGGACACTTTTTAGAATTTTGACCTGTGGATTTATTTTAATAGCAATGTTTTTCATACTTTGAGCTGGGAAATTGGCTGTGAACACTGCATTTATTCCAATTTCTTTACAAAAGATACTGGACAGCAGTTTTCAAAAAATTTGTATTTCCCTTTGATGCAACTGAAAAGTGTGCACCTGTTAGGTCCAAGCAACTGTAAGAGTAACAAAAACTTGTAGCTGCATAATAGCTGGCTAGTGGGACTGAATCAGTAGTAGTTCATAGTGTGCTTCGTGGGATAGGATCGTGGTAAGGAGGATTTTTAAGGAAAGTTTGCTGTCCAGGTCCAGATGAATGTTCTGCACCCTGACTCTAGTGAAGGAGAGGTCTCCAATAATATGACCATCATGTAGTAAGCAGTTGCTTACACGAAGAATGGAGAATGGAATGCTTTTATAAATACTATGTTAATCTTGCTGCTTGCTTATCTAAAGATTTCTGTATTAAATATCTTATTTGTATTGTGGCTTAGTCTTCTCCTCCTGTCTGACTTTTCTTAGGGGCAAGCTGCATCTCTTACATTTTCTTGCTTTGCATAGAAGTATTGCATTCAGTCAATCCTAGAAAGGAGCATTGCTTCCTAAGAGTTAACGCTCATCCAGTCAGAGGCTGCATTTGCATTATGGTGCAAACATAAAAGTTCAAACAGTGAATTAAGAATATTGACTTCTCTAAGACACATACTTCCAAAGTAGTTGAAGAGCAATCTATATAGCACACAAAACACTCATCAAACTTCCAGTACAGAATGTGTTTGTAAAAACTTTCCATCTGTTTGCAGATAATTCATGGCTAAGTTAATAGAATATTCCTATGTTACTGCAGTTACTGCAATGTGCACCTTAGCAATGCCTTGATAAGATGTGTTACAAAGACCAGTTGTACTTAAAACAAAACAAGACCCACCAGTTCCAGTGATACACCAGAGATACATTTCATGATTCATATTATCTGTAGTACAGTGGTTTCCAGGATCTATATTCCTGGGGAAGGGAAGTACTAAACTCATTAAAGAAATACTCCTATTGTAGAAGAAGATTACATGAAAAAGGTTATTTCAAAGCTCCCTGAAACTGATGAGAGACTACAAAACCCAGATATTTCAATGGAAAATTTTCCAATAATTTCAGTGCTCTGTGGATCAGGCCAAGTTTGTTTGTTTGTTTGTTTTACTATAGGATTGCATTTATTTATTAGGAAATATTCTGATTGCCTTTTAGTGTTTTCTAATCATCTAAAGTTCTTAAAGTCTAGTTCTGATTTTTACAAATTAAATATGAGGGGGGGAAAAAAATGCTTTTTGAATACTCATGTTTTTACAACTGTTGCTGTGATACTACCACCTTCCTGAGCAGATTCTGTAGTAGAGACCTGCTTGTTTCAGCATGCCAGTAACTTTGCATAAGGTGATTATCTGTCCAACAAATTGCAAGGATCAAATGTAGCTGGGGATAAGTGCTCCTTTCTGCCAGGGAAGAAGGAAGACTAAGGCAATAATGTGTGATCCAAAGTATATAGAAAAAATTTTTAAAAGAAACTGGTCTTCTGAAGGGCTTGGGACACGTGAGTGGTCAGATGGCATTAGCAGCCATAAAGCATTGCACAGACTCAGTGTTGTCTTTCACTTGATCACTCTATTAGTGTCAAATTTCTCATCACCTCCTTTAGGACTCCTGCCTCAGTTGCCTTTAAAAACAAGCAAACAAAGTCTCACCCAAGACCACAAAATATGCTTCAGAACTGAGATTTGAACTGCCAGATCATGTTTGAGTTATGGCCTTGACTTCTACACACTTTATTATGCATTTATTAGGCTGTGTACCCCTTCTAGCATAGCTTGGTCACAGAGATAAATTTGGGTGGTTGCTGGATGTTTCATGATGTTTTATCTTTTTTTTTCCCCTCTTTTTTTTTTTTCGCTTCAGTTTCACTCATTACAGGCAGTGGAACATGCAGCTGTGATAAATTTAATCTGATGATAATGTGTATGTCTGGTATCTGATTCATCTTTGATTTCATGGCTGAATCCCAAAGAAGGAGGAGAGAAGGAAATTAGTAGAGGATCATGATGGCAGACAGGATTTAAAAGCTGGTAGAGATGATGAGGTATCAGCAAGACTACTTGCAGCAGAGAATGTAATAGCTAAAGAGAAACCAGCGTGCCCAGGATGGAAAAATACCAAAACTGGAGCTAAGAAAAATGAGAAATTAATATCAGTGATTTAAGACTGAGAGTGTGAGACCAGCAAGAAAGCTGCTGTGTGTGAGTAGCTAGAGCAGAGAGAGGGATACATACAAGAAGTGATATTGATTGCAGGAATTTGCACTGTGACCAATCCAGTTCCATCAACAAAGTTCATTCAGTCGCCCTCTCTACCACTCCTAGACCCCTCACAGAGTACAAATGCCTTTGCTGCTGCCATTGCTGAATACTAAATAAATAAGTTAATCCTCTAATAAAATTTAGACATGAAATAAATAGGTCAATCTATTTATTCTCTAACTGGAGTTCAGGAGGATAATGAGGTTTGGCTGAAGGCAGCATGGAGCCCTAGAAGCATATTGCTGTTTAGCTTGTAAATGATCTTGATATGCTTACTGCTAATTCATTTAAAGTCATCTGTTTAGGCTTTTAAAAACTAGTCTTCAGAAAATAGTAAAAAATAATATTTTTGAGAGACAAGCCCACCAACAAACCTTCAGTGTCTTGTACTTCTGCATAGAACAAATCCAAGTTTCTGTGATCTTTGTTCTGCCTTGTTCTGTAGGTACTCACCCTGCATCCTGTCAGTATTGCTTTGCTGCCTTTGTAATTTAGCTGTGGAAAGTCCTCAGACAGATTACGTGCTCATGTCTGTGTGCCACGATAGTTACATGTCTGTTTAGCCCCTCCATTAATTTTGTAAATGGGCACATTTCTGAAGAACATCTCTATGAGGTGCTTTGGCAGTCAGAATAATGCTCTCAGAATGACCAATCACAGTAACATCAGTAACATTTTGTTTCATTTCCATCTTTCTCCCCAGGGCAAAATATGTCAATTTTGCTAGTGAATAATACAGCAAGTGTATTATGTACTTGCCATAGCAAGTACGTGAGTCAAGCAGGTGGACTGCCTTCAGCAGCAAAATGTAAAGGTATTCCTCCTTTTTGAGGATTTGTAATCTTACATTTATGAGACTGCAAGAAAGTCTTACTTCTTTTGTCTAAACAGCAGATAACTGTGTTTTGGTAAAAGGTGGTTGCAGATGATAGCTGAGGTCTTGGTGTTGGGGGGCCATCCTCTCTCTAGATCTTCCTTAGTTGGATAAGAGCTTCTTCATTTCTTATCCTATTTCATAGTGTTACTTGACACCGTTAAAGACTTGCTGGCCTTTTCTCAAACTGCGATGCTTTTCCTGGTGAGCAAATTAAATCCCTATATGACATTTGCTTACATGAGGTAGGTACTGAGAATTAATACCTTATGAATCACAATTTAAGACTCAGATGAAATGGGTTGCAGAAATGCAAAATATTTATTATGGGTTTTATGTACAACTCTCCTTTAATGTATGCATATTTGCTACAAATTTGTATTGACATTTATTATCCAAAACGTTTCAGACTTTTTTGTGTTAGTGTTGTAGGATTGATTTCAGTACAGTCTAGTTTTTGAAAGACTTTCTTTTTTCAACTGTAATATGCAAATCATAGCAGTAGCAGAATCTCTGACTTTTTTCCTTTAATTGAATTTAGCAATTACAAAGCCATGGCACCTATGTGAACTACCATATGTTATTCATCTTTCTTATTGTTCTCAATTAGGGTGTTGTCTGGTATGGGTTTTTTTGTCTGCTTCTTCTGCAGTGATTAATTTAATAGAGTTATAATCTCACTTATAATCAACCTTTCAGGAAAGCTTATTGGATTTGAGGTGACTTGTATGCAAGCAATTTCCCGACAGCCAAACTAGAAGCTTGCAATTTATGGGATGTCAAACCTTTATCATTTCATGGCCAGATTACTAGTACATCTAATAGTCAGGTTTCTGGATTGCTGGGTTTTGTTTTTTGGCTTTCTTTTCCATTTTAGGGGCAGTATCTGTGCTTCATTAACTACAGCGTAATTTTATAGGAGGCCATTTTTTTCAGGTACTTTGTAATTGGCTTGTTATCAAGGTAGCACAAAGCAATCGGCTGTCAACATAAGTGTTCCAGGCACAGTGAGGTAAGGAGAGCTGACTGGAAAAAATGTATTGCTTTCATGAAAAAACACAGATAAATTTCTTTTTAAACTATATATTGTCTCAATGTACTAGGAATATTAAATTTATAGAGATACATATTTAGAAGGTACCTTTGCATGGAACAGGAAAAGCAGTACTAAGTTATAGGTTGACACAATACACGATTGTGTTTATTTCAACCTTTTAAACAAATCCAGGAGATAGATTAAAATGTCCCCAAATAGTGGGACATCAGAATTCCGTCTCCTAAGTATTTTAACCCATCAACAAGTAGCAGCCTGGAGCTGGAAATTCTTCCTTTTGTCCGGTTACACACTGTCATGATTTAAACCTGGTGGGCAGCTAAGCACCACACAGCCACTCACTCACTTCTGCCCCACCCCCAGTGGGATGGGGGAGAGAATCAGAAGGGTAAAAGTGAGAAAACTCGTGGATTGAGATGCAGACAGTTTAACAGGTAAAGCAAAACAAGGAATTCATTCACCACTTCCCACAGAAAAGCAGGTGCTGAGCCATCTCCAGGAAAGCAGGGCTCCATCTCATGTAACGATTATTTGGTAAGACAAACGGCATCACTGTGAACGCCCCCCCCCGCTTCCTCCTCCTTCCCCCAGCTTTATACACTGAGCATGACGCTGTACGGTATGGAATATTCCTTTGGTCACCTGTCCCAGCTGTGTCCCCTCCCAGCTTCTTGTGCACCCCCAGCCTGTGCTCGCCCGTGGGGTGGGGTGAGAAGCAGAGAAGA